>NC_085048.1:7393484-7516944 GCF_963662255.1 Cinclus cinclus
TATATTACATTTTGGTTTGCACATGCATCATCACGGGCCATGCTGTGAAGCTGAGAGCCCTCAGAAACCCCACCACACTTTCAAATGACTGCTTTAAGTTTTAATGAACTGGGTGGACTTTTAAAATTTGTTTATTATCCATTTGCCTCAAATAACTTGGGACTAAGAAATCACAACGCAAGCTTGCAGACTTTTTATCTATCACTAGCACTAGCCCAAGGGAAGCAAGAGAATGTCTTTGAACAAGGATTGATAAGATGTCTATTGACTGAGGATAAAGCTGAGCCACGCTGAGAAAGCAAAGCAGTTCATGGTGATTTTGTACAGCTAATGTCTGATTGGTGAAAAGGCGCTTCTGAAACACTCTAAAATTAAATCTGTCTCAGTCGCATAGATGGATGCAAAGTACCATTAAACACAAGATCCAGGCAAAGCAATGTACCCCCACAATGGATTCTATAAAAGAAATCACAGCGTAAATACACAAATGGTTTGTCTTAGGTCAAAATTATTTTACCTCCAAGACCTGGATTTTGATGATAAGTAACATAATGAGATTGGGCTGGGACCATCAAATTGTTTTTACTCAACATTTTTTGCTCTTGAGTACTCATGTACTCTACTGCTACAAAGCTCTGGCAACTTGAGTATTTGCTTTATTGAATAAACAAATTTCCAAACACATAGTGTTGCCATCTACATATTTAAATTTTATTTTCACTGGTGATGGCAAACAGAAAGAGGCCAAGTGTTATTTTTGCTTTTAGTATATGACAGAAAGGAGAAGACAAAAGATAAACTGAAAAAAAGAGGCATTCAGGACATGCTCTGCAGCTAGAATACATATAACTTCCTGACTCCAGGCTGTCAGTAACCCATTAACTAAAAGAAAACTGAGTTTGACACAGACGTGAGACAGACTTAACTTGAGGGACTTTCACATTTAAAACTGTAACTTATTTAATTTCTGGGAACAAAGAAAGCCCAAAGGAACAAAGCCCTGAGAGTGGTCACCAGTGTGCTCATGCTGAAAACAGGTGTTGAGAACTGAGAGGCATTTTAACATCTTTTCAAGAACATAGTAATGCATTAAAGACTTTTTAGGAAGTCTAATAAAGTATGCTGGAAAAATCAAATGAGATGTTAAGAAACACATGCATTTTCTTGGGGAAAAATCCCCTCAATCTATTTTCTCTTATGGCTTTGTCCCACATCCTCAGGGTTGGTGCCACAGCACAGTACTGTCAGCAACTCCAAAGCTGGGGAAGGAGGGGAGGACTAAGCACAGACTGTACCTGTTTTTCTTCCCCTGAGGTAGGCACTGAAAAACATGCTGCACTGGACGAAGCTACCTGGAACTCCAGGTCCCTCAACGCCAGAGGCAAATCTGGCTGTGCAATTGATACCAACTTTGATGTCCACCTTGGGTTTCACTCAAGGAATGTTGAGAAGGTTGATGAAAAACAGCTTCAGCCATTTGCCAGTTTCAAAAATAAAAAAAAAGGAAAAAAACAGAGAGACTAGCAGGAGTAAGTGAGCCAAGTGTCAGTCCTCATTCCAACCTTTTATTGTGAAGTATATTGCCTTGGTGGCTCAGGAAACACTTTTGAAATTGGTGTACTTTAACGTATAGCAAAATAAAAATGCTAATCGATAGTGTCTCTATAGAAGCAACTCCCTTATGCCAATTAAAGTGCCTTAGAGAAAAAGAGACTTCTAAAACACAATTTTATATCTTACGGTGGGGTTTGAAGCTGGGAGAGGGGCTGAAATCCAATTTCCCCTAAGGGAAGATTAGCCAAACACGATTTAACAGCAAGGTCTGCATGTAAAAGGATGCAGCTAATATGCCTCTCTAGCTGCCATGTTGTAAGCCATGCTAACAGCATTATAGCATCTATTAGGGTGTTGCACACCAGTGTTACAGTTTGATCAATTCCCACTGCTGGCAGTGGTTTTTTAGTCTTGAAAGCAGAAAAAAACCCCTCCCTTACATGAAATAACATGCCATTGCAATGTTTGACTGCCTGTTTCTGCTGTGCTTAAAGCTATGAAGGAGGAATGGTTGGAGAATTCTGGCTGAAACAAACCCCGAAATTCACTACTTCATGCCATGTTCAACTGCAATATATTCTGCAAACACGGTGACAATTTACTAGATGCCCCATAAAAACAAAGCCATGAGACAGTGTCTGTGATGAACAGCCCATAACCAATGACCCAGTAAGGATGCAACAAGTGAGGGTTGTATAAAAACTGGCTTTATTTTACGGAAAAGGATTACAAAACCTGGATACTAAAGTGTATAAAATTTTGTACAGTACGAAGTCTGCAAAAATAAAATAAGCTAAGTCTCTCCTGCCTCCCTCTAGCAGTTGATTCACAGAAACCATGGTGGTCAGTCTACACTTGATTATTTAATTTGGGCAAAGAGCCAGGATTGGAAGTTAAAGGTTCAGCTTCACTACTGGCAGATGGTATTCCAGAGGATGTTGTCCATCTGATGCTGTCCATATGTGGGCTGAAGGAACAGCATGCTGTCACTCCTAGTCCTAATGAATTAGGAAAATTTGATGGAAAGCATCATAGAGACCTTATGAAATAAAGGACCAGAATTTGCAACAGAACAAAAAACAAACCATTTTAAGAGGGGAAGATGGGAGAAAAACAAAAAAAACTACAAAAGGATGAAACAACCCACAAAAGCTTCCACAGAGAAGAGGGCAAACTCTGCCTTTACTTGGAACTCTTGAATAGGCATTTGTAAGCTTTGGCTCCCTGAAGATACATCTGTATTAGTAATTTCAAGTTTGCCAGGGAACTCAGTTGTATCTGCCACTCACGTGGTTTTGGTCTGGGACAAATAATATTCTCCTGACAGGATCATTCCCAAGAGACCATTTACACTCAGGCACCCTCTCTCGATGAGTACATGATTTTAAGAAGAAGGATGAAACCTGTTCAGTGCCAGCTAGATGTCTGTACCAGGGACCCATCACATACATCATTAATAGTGTAGATGTGGTCAGAGCAGCTTAATTAACCCAAAAGATCCAGGTAGTACTGACTTCAGCATCAAACACACCAACTCCCCATAGGAACATACAGGAAGTCTAGTGGGCTTTCACACAAGGCAGTGTCTATTAGATTTGTGTCCTAGGCAGCAGCTCCCACTCTCCATCCCTCACCCCCTCAAATATTCCCATAATTTTTTTCATCTCTCAGAATCTGATTTGCCGAGAGAGAGAGCAAATGGGTCCTGGAGGGCAAACTGCAAAATTCAGATAGCAGCCAAAGGGAAACTTTCAAAGAAGAGATTTAAACTAGCTCTGTGACTAGTTGAAAGTTATGCTTTTCCCCACCTAATTTTAATTTTAAGCAACTCTTCAAAAATTTAGACTCATAAAACTGAAGAATAATTTAGGTTTGAAGGGACCTCTGAACTGTTCAAATAATTTCTAATACAAATACAGAAGTCCAAGTCTTGCATTTCAAAAGAAGAACTTGAAATCTAAAATAACCATAAAGCACCTCTCCCCCTTAACTATGGATAAAGTGAGGAAACTGAGATCTGAAAGGCAGTCTGAAAGAAGTACCAGGCTTGTAGCTTAGCATCCCAAATGACAAACCTCTATCCTAGGCCAGGTGCTAAAATTTGCAGTACAATCAGCAGAGAAGATGGCCAGTCCTGTAGCAATGCTTTTGTCCACTGATGATAGATGGAGACCAGTTGTTGAGCCACTCAAGAGCTAATCCTGTATCTGGAAAAGCTAGGACCAGCACTTAGAAACAGATTCAAGGACCTAATCATAATTTTCCCTGCTGCAGCTGAAGTAGTTGAAGTCTTGTGTAACAGTGTGGGTCCTGGCTCTGCAAATGCTTTTGACCAGGTACTGCAATTAAGGAAGGATATAGTCCACCAACTTTAGTGAAAAGCACTATTTTTGTCTGCAGGACCAGAGAGGCACTCATAATTCACAGACTGCTTGCCACCTTTTAGTTTCTCTTCTCGTGTTATAAATGCTATCTGCAAATTATTTGTGTATAAGCAAAAATAATGCAACAACAGTATAAAAAAGCAGCCATACAAAACAAATTAACTTGCAGGAAAGGTGCAAAAGTAGGCAGAGGCTGCAATTCTGAGGTTCCTGCTTGGGATTATTACCTAGAAATTTGTCTGAGTGGCTTTATATAAAAGCTCCTAAAATACCATGGTTTCCTGAAGTCCTCCTTCCTTTCTTTATACCTGGCTCAACACATAAAGTTCACAGAATCACAGAATACACTGTGTTGGAAGGGACCCAGAAAGATCATTGAGTCCAACTCCTTGTTTAGCACAGGACCATCCCCAAGAGTTACACAATGTGCCATAAAATTGCAATATAACTGTTTTTTACATTGTTCATAGGGTCTCTGAGATTGTTGTGCTGGAAAGAGTAAAAAAGCCCCTCAAATATCAGAGTTAGAAGCCAACTCTTTTACCATTTTGGCTCTTTTACCAGGCCAGCATCCAAGGTATCAGGAGATTAAAAACTATGTATTTATAAAAAGTCTTCTCTGAGGCAAATTTAGGAGAAAGACAGCAAAAAGCCATTCTGAAGAAGTATTTTACACATTCTGGAAATCAAGCTGATGAATCAAGCTTGAAAAAGCAAACAAACCTCAACTGGGTTTATTTAAGCTTCCAAGCAGACAGACACATGCAGGTGCATCTGCCTTTGGAGGAACAACAAACCAGGGATTACTACTATTTGCATATGGCAGTGCCTTGAGGTTCAGCAAAGGATCAGATGCCCACTGTGGGAACTGCTGTCTGGACATACAGCAGGAGGTGGTCCATTCCTCCCAACATTTGTGATTTATTGGCCCAAACTTGCAGCAGATGCTGAGGTTGTGAATGGTGAACATGATGCTTGCTCAGCACTCCTCATTCCTGGGTTATGCTCCACAGCAAGGTCAAGTCAGGAAATGAGGTAAAGTGAGATGGTTGCTGTATATTAAGATGAGGAATCTTTATGTCCATCTAAATTTTGCCCTTGAAATGGAAAGGAACATTTATTTTGAGCTGTGGAGGGCTGAACGGCCCAGAGGCAGTTAGTGAAACCCTGTATGGGACAAGGGATCTGTCCAGGCTTGTTGAGCTCCTGTCTCCTCAGACTCTGTTAAACCGAACCCTAAGGTACCTTTAGGACCACACCCACTACTCCCTCTCCTTGCATAGTGTTACACACCTAGTTCATTTTTCCCTCTTTCTCAGCTTCCTTTTTTTGTCTCCTGTCTAACTAATTCCAAGCATGACCAGCTTTGGAATTAATTTAGCTGCATGATATCATCACCACGACAGGCTCAGCCAGCTTGAGCTGCTGCAGCCCAGTGTGAAGGAGAAGGGGTGGGAGGAGTGTGTGCTGGCCAGATGTCCTCCTGGAATGGAGGGGGACACCAGGGCCAGGGGCTGTGCATACTTGTGTGTCCTGAGCCTCTCTCTTGCATACATGTGCAGCAGGCGAACAAAGCAAAACAGGAACGTTTTTCCCTGTTCTTACCTTCTTTTGTTTTGTTCATCCAAAGAATAGGGATAATCTTCCAATCTGCAGCTAAGCCTCCTCGACTTCACACTGTTGTCTTTCTCTGTGAAGATATCTAGCACCACCTTGAAGGCTGACTAAGCAAAGAGGTTTGCTTTTCTACTTCTTTTTAACAGTCCTTCAGCTAAAGCTAAAGAAACACTCAGACTGTTCAATAAGGGGCCTTGTAAATGCCTTGGTGAAATTAAAGTACTGCAGATTATCACAATGAAAAATATTATCTTTCAGGTTGTCCTTCCTTATCCTTTACTTGCTGATCTCAGTTGAAGATTAGAGAAGGTTGAATGTCCTTTTCAAACTCCTTCTGTGCTAAATCTGTGTAGCTTCATATTTAAGCTTTTCACAGCACTTTTGCTATTAAAAGTACTACAAAGAATCAAATCAAATTAAGGACAACATACCTCAGCAGCCCTGTGTGTCTCGCAGCTAGAGACAGGGCTCTCACATGCTCCTCCAAAATATTTCAGAAATGACACTCATTAATACAGTCAGTGCCAAACTATGATAGGCATTATCTGAGGCCAATGTAGTGTGGGAGTGTAGGTGCAGAGACAAGACAGAAAACAGAGGGTGCTTCCAATTCCTGATCACTACAGCACCCTTCTCACCAATAATAATTTTCAGTGCTGCTAGATTCCTGTCTCACTCTTTTCCTTTCCAATTGGGTGTGGCATTCTTCATTTCCTATATTTAACCACTGCTGCCCATCAGCTGCTGCCTTTTCCCCAAGAGCTGGTCAGCTGCATGGATTCTAAGAAAAGCATTTAGTGTCCAACAGGTGCTGGATCTGTACTTGCATCCTTTAGTGCCAAATGGCTGTGGGCTGCTACCCAGTTCTCTAGGACAGGCACTTGCAGAGCCACTTTGATTTACAACTCAGTGGTTTGGGTGGGCAACTCAACAAAACTGAATAAGTTCCCAAACAGAAAACCCGTAGGGATCTAAGCTCCTGGTGATGATCTGGAGTTTTGTCCCCGTCTTCCTTTGGCACAGTACAGCTGTGCATTTCCATCTTTCACTACAGGTGACAGGTTTCAGAGTGGAAGGATACTGTGGCCCCTGGTATGCACTGGAATGTAAGGCAAGTGATCCTTGGACTCTCCAAAGAGACGTTTCGCACAAGGATACCCATGACTGCAGAAGATGGCATACAACAAGCCAGGAGGCCCCTTCTAGCCTTGCATTTGCAAAATCCACTGCAATCCAAAATAAATAGTAATAACTCATCAGCTTTGCAGCTTCCTCCAAAACAAGCAATACCTCGGTTTGTACCCTTCTCTCCTATTCCTCCTGGTTTGACTGGATTCTTATTTATACAGTCTTATATTTTAACAAATATACAGTCTTTTAATGAAGACTCTGTCCTTCAGCCTATTTCTGGCATCTGCATGATGCTTCCCACAGTGCCACCAGCTGCTTCCCCAGCTGCTTAAAAGCATCCGTACTTGGGGCCACTAGAGCTATGGTCCTCCCAGCCATTCCCAGGATCCACTACAGGAAGGCAGAGGTTTTGAGTACCTGCTGGTTTTTGAGATGCTACCTAAGGACTAAAATAAACCATGTTTGTATATAAGGGTCATTTGTATGAGGGTAAGTGAATGAGCATATGTGGCTCAAAAGAAACTAAGGCCAGATAGTGGCAGTTTCACCAGTGATTCCTGGAAGGCAAACTAGGGAAAAGGAATTCCAAGTAAGATGAACTACTTTTTCATTATTAAGCAAGTTAACAATAAAACATAGCCATAGGAAGGCATATGTTTGAACAATTTGGAGCATGCAAGATTCTCAGCACAAATCAGTGAAGGTTCATTGCTTTCATTACATTGCTGATGGTTTACACCAACTGAAGAGCTGCCCACTGTGCATAATTTCTCTGGACCAGGGTGGAAAAACCATTAGGTTACATGCTCTTTTAATTGCTAATGAAACTGCAATCAAGACTACTTCCAAACGGATTTCAAAATTATCTGGTTCCTTTTTCAACACAGCAAGGAGCTGGGCTCTTCCACCACCACCAAAGAAAGTTTTAATAGCACTAGGAGGTATATACTACACTGCAACAGATATTACACTGCCAAACACAGTAAAGATTTAATGTAGGAGAAATGTTAATAGATCTATAATTCTTTGAAGTAAAAGTCTACCATCATTTAATAAGGAGGTTATGTTATTGTACATACTGACTGCAGCTCCTTCTGCACTGCTATAGATAGCTACTGTACTTAAAGTGGACATTAATGCAAATTTACAATGAAACGTTGGCTGAATTACATATCATATCCCCATGAGACTATAATGAACTCCCCATAATTAATATTATTAATCATGGGCCTAGCGCAGAGGGCACATATCATGCATTTCATGTCAAAGGTTCTTATTAATAAACATTCCCATTTTCCCAGATGGTGAGAGCTAGCAGCCTGCCAGAACTCCTTCTATCATTCAAACCTCTCCCAGCTTTGTAACTCATAATAGAGCTCAGCTCTGTGCAGGTATCTCTTCCTTCAGACTTGGGGTGGTCGGCACTTTGTGGGAGTCACCAGGCAACCTGCATGGTGCTTCAAAGCTCTGTTTTCACTGAAACAATTCCACAATAAATCTGCATGGGGTCAATGGGGCCCGAGAAATGACCTCTACAACCCCACGCGGCGAGACATGAAACGCTGAAGATCTGACTCAAATGCTGTAGAAAAAGGAAGTTCAAAACAGAGGTTCTGCTTTGATTTTAACTCTCACTGATACGCAGGGGTCTGTGCAGTAAGTCAGCAGCCCAAAGCTATCATGTCATCATAGCCATACTAATTTCTGATAGAGTTTTGCTGCAACAGATAACTTTTATACGGTTCCTATCAAAATCTTTCAATGCCAAGACCTGAAAAAGCTCCAGGTTCTTTTCTCCTAGCTGCCTATAGTTTCCATCAGAGGTGAACAATATTTTTCATGTAAAGCTTTTTGTACTTTATCTTTCTTCTGGCTTCCTCTTTACTTTTCAACGGTGATGTGATGTCAAATAATAAAAATGTCACTAAATTCCATGTTCTCTTATGAAAAATCATAGTAACTTCTGCTAAAGATAGCTCTGCACTCTGAATCATTGACAAGATAATGGTTTCATTAATGTGTACTCTGGGACCCTATACTTATGTATCTATCTGTATGCATCCCTGAAGTTACTATGGCTTGTGTCAATGCCTCCTTGAGGAGCTTGGAATCTATGGAATCGAGAACAGCTCTGTGCATCAAGACTTACTTATAGAAATATTTATTTTACTAGATATTTTTTTACTCACAAGTTATTATTCCAGTGTGGTCATACTATCATTCTCAATTCTTCTTCTTTATAGTTATGACAGTGTGCTTCCCCTCTTCCCCCAGCCTGACCTTTATTTCCCGTAATTCTCTACAAGTGAAAACCACCAGTGGGGTCATCATGGATGTGTCTGGTCATGGTAGCTGCATCCAGCTCAAAGTGGAAACAGATAACAACACAACAGCCAAGGGCTAATCCAAGCAGTGCACCCACCTAACCACAGTGTCAAGCAAGGTCTGACTCAAGGAACATTTTGGAGAAGTTACAATGGGTGGTTGGTATGCAAATATGACTGTGAGTCAATTATCATGCCCCATAAAGAGTGAAAAGCCCAGGGCCTGCTGAGCTCCTCTGCCTGGCAGCAGGCTGCACACCAAGATCTCCCCTTGAGCAGGGAAACCTCTCAAGGTTACTCCTCAAAATTGCAAGATTTCTTGCCACAAGAGGTTCTTGGTAAGTGATTAACAGCATGCTAAACTTTGAAATCTTAGCTATATGATACAAAGGATTGGTTGCACACAGATAATTCTTTAAGACATAAACTGTTGGGACTAAGGCTGGATCCAGGATCACCTAAACTCCTCTCTGGAAATGAGTTCAGAATGCAAGTGGGTCCTTTCTGATCTCATGACTGAAGGACAGAGTCTCCCTGACAATTTTGTCTGACCCTGTTGTCTCTACAGTAAGTAATCAAGTGTATCTTGCCACCAGATTTTGTTAAACTACTGTTGTGTTTACTATTAAACTTTCTAAAACCACTGTTTTATATCAACAAACATATTACTGCTTCTCTCTGATAAGTGAAGTTTGTCACTCATCCACAAGAAGTCACTCTAAGTATCTTTGCAACAGCACAACTGCATCAATTCCGAGGAGCTATGCTCTTCTCACTATACAAATGCAATTAATCCAAAACTTCTAGAAGCCAGGTCCTAACAGCCCTTCTCAGTACTTGAAAACCAGAGATGGAAGAAGTATCATTTTTCAGTACAATCAAGGAAAGATCAGCCTGGCTCTTACCTAAGCTGGAATAAAAAAAAATCAACAATTTAATTTCCGAGCCTGTTTCGTGTCTGCTGTTCATCTTTGAAAAGCCATTTTTTCAGAAGCTGAGAAAGGAAGGCTGGCTTTGCTTCCCAATCCTGGTTTTAAATCAAGAGGGACCTGCTGCCGAGAAACAGGAGAGCTCTGATCTCACACCAGCTCTATCTGAGGAATCTGTGACGGTTGTTAACTGCTGGGATTCCTGCATCAGTGCTGAAAATGATCTGGCAGGATAAAAAAGCAGTTGGGACCAAGGAAGTACAGTCAGCCAGACTCAGACTTCATCTCAGGCATGCATTCGCTCACGGTGTTAAAAATGGCAGCAACCCAACACATGGTGAGCTAAACTGCCTCCATAAGGACCACTGATGACAGCTGCTGTCACTCTCCTCAAGCACAAACCTTTTGCCCAGCACCTGCCTGCCTGTTCCTGCTGACCAATGCAGTTTGCTTGAGAGTTTTTGGGGTTATTTGCAGAGTTTCAAGAGTTCAAACTGACCATTTGCTCTACTCTCTTGACATCCTTCCAAGAAGCCAAGTGGGAGGATAGCCTAAAATCTGCCAGAATATACAGAGTTTTCTAATCTATCCTACATCTCCCAAAATGCCTCTGTGAAATGAAAACATGCTTTTTAGGAAGAAAGAAAAAAAAAAAGAAAGAAAGAAATACAGTGTTGGCAAAGGGAAGTGTGAGAAAAGGGAGGGAGAGAGGGAAGTGGATGATGACAAGCTGTCTTTTAGAAAGCACAACTGTTATTCCCTTTTGCTGCCTTCCTTTATCCTGTCCTGTGGGCACGTGGGCTAATTACCATGACTTGTACAAGCCTGCTGCTATATTACATGGGATTTATTACACACAAGTCTTTGTTGGGAATTCTGCCTGTGTGGGAAGTAGTTGGACATAAAACAACCAAACAAACAATATTCTGAACTTTCAAAACCTAACTTTTCCTGATTTACTAGCATCTAGCACCAGCTGCACAAGTCAATGAAAATTAACCTTTCCCCGTACCCCTTGGATATCCAGTAAACTCAGATTTGATCCGGATGTTCTGATTTACACGCAGCTAAAATGCAATCAAATGCTTGATTTTGGGGGATAGATTTGCTTAAATTGTATTAATTCACAAGGATAAACACAATTAGTAAAGCTCATTAGCTTGCAAAATGTAATTTATTTTCTTGAATATACCCATTTCCTTGGATGAAGAGCTCCATTAGGTTTATTATATTTGCAAAGCTTATATAAAAATCCAAACCATGGCAACAAAGAGAAAATTGTTACTACACAATCACAGCAGTCACTTTTCCATGTTAAATAAGTTTGGCATTTATTTATATTTAAATGAGAATATCTACCACTATCAAGACCAGGATGTGGGGCAAGTACTTATACAGAATATAATTAAAAATAATTCAAGCAACAAATTTGGCCTGAAATTAAAATAGCCCCCAACTTCTTTAACTGAAAAACGATTCCATGTTTTCCCTCAAAACCCCTGTTTGCAATTGCTTAATTATCATAACCAGCAATAGTAGAGGGATGCTGGCCATTTACAGGCTCATCAGATGGGTCTGCATTGAGGCACGTCTGGTCTGCTTAGTGCTGTGCTTTAATTTCCTTGTAATATAAAGGCTAGAGAGTGGAGAAAATGAATACATGGCAAAGTACCTGTCATTACTTGTATCATATTACTGAGGTATTCTACGTGCACAGTACGAAGGCGGCTGGTCCAATTTTCACACTGTTATCATTTTTGATATTATACTGTCTAAAAGCAGTGACACACAAAAGAAATGCTTTTATCATTCTCAATGCAGGGATGATACTAATTACATCATCTGTCATCATTATACAGCTAAACAAAACTTTTCTTTCATAGGAAACTGCCATTTAGCAAATTAACGGGTAATGACCCATAATATACAGAAGATTGAAATTTGGGAATTACATTCACATTATTTTGTTTTCTGCTTTCCCCTCAATTTTACTCCCTGATACATCATGAAAAGGAAGAGAGATGGAGAATTTCTTCAACTATTTAATTTGCCAATAGCCTACTGTCCTTTTGGAAACTGATGCAGGATCATCTCCGTCCATATCAGTGCATAGTTTCATTGTACTTAATGATATAGACAGTCTGCCAAGCCAGTAAAAGCCAGATGTTAGTACAGAGATGCACAGAAACCTGCTGCTGGGGCCAGATTTTCAAAATCTGACATGAAACAATGAGCCTACATTTGCTGCCAGATAATGGGTGGATGCTTGTAAATTAGAACTGGGATGTGAGTTGCCTCCTGAAGCCTGACCAGATCATGTAAGATGGAGGAGGTACCTGAGATGCCCCAGCAAAGAGCCCCACAGTAAAGCCAGGTAGGGTGAACATCCCTCTGAGAGCCCTTCTGCTGCCTGGACTCTGCTTCAAGCCTGGCGTAACACGGCAGTGAGCTGTGTTTGGGAAATGTTCAGGAGCCACTGTGGAAACAGAGATCTGTAGGGATTACAAGAGGCACAAACCATTATGGATGAGTCCTTCGTGCAAAATCCCATGCTTCTGGGAAAGAAGAAGAATGAAAAGACTTTATTTTTGATTGTGTCTGATCATGCTGTGTTCTTTAACATAGAAGGAAAAATAAACATAGGGTAGCAGGTGGATTTTAGGTGTCAGGTACTTTCTACCAAGACAATGTAGCAAATCCATCTAAATCCAGAGAAGTACATTTTAGACATGGCTTTGCTCAATCTGAACTTCTGTGGCCCAGATCAGTTATTTTCTTTCATCATATACCATCTACAACATGGGGAAAATATAAAGGGAAATTCCACGGTGAACTGAGAATAAAAATAATGGCAAAGACTAGTGTATTTTATATGAGCCAGACATGTCAGTGGAAGCTTCAGTCATCAATAGGTGCTTCAGATACAGTAATAGCAATTAAGCATTTGGCCTTTCATTCCCATCGTCCACATTGAGGTGTTCAGGACTTTTCTCTTGCCCATAAAATGATTTCCTGACTTAAGTGAAATTCTGAACTGAACATATCTGTAAAGTAAGAGGAGTTCTCAGTTCCAATTTATCATTGTTAAAGTGGATTAAAGGATTTTTTATTAGTAACACTTAGAGCTCACTTGATCGTGTACTTGGAGACTTCTACCAGAGGAAACCTTCCCCAGCAGACAGCCAGGCCAAATCAAAAGCTGAAAATGAGCGTGTGATGAGCACATTACACAGGCTGATGAGGACTGTGATGAGCTGGGAATTAGTGAGGAAGCCTTTGAGAAAAGACAGAGTGCTGGTGGAAACTGTGAACACTTGTCCTTTTCTGAGTCACTGCTGAACGAAAAGCTTAAACCCCCTGCGGGACACTGCACTACTGCAAGTGATGTCTCCTCAATGAGGTATATAAGCCTCTCTCTCAGCGTTAACCCTCTTAGCAGGCCTTAATATTTTAAATAGTGTAAGACAGCACTGGAAATTCTGTGAGATAACAGTTTAAGTAGAAGTTCAACAAACCCTGAATCAAAACTGTTAACAATATATGCCCAAATTGGCTTTAGTGGTGCTAATGAAATGATGCCTGGTAAATGGCTGGGTGTATCACATTCAGAAGTAGCTCTCCATGAGCAGAAGAGGAAAGCCATCTTGATCACAAAAAGGGGTTAGATGTGTTTGTTTACTCCACCCAATAGGCAAATACTGTATTAACTTTAGTTGATTTGAACCAACATTATCAAAATGCTTTCTTAATACAATGGCAGTAAAATAAACCAAAACCTGTACTTTGTTATACTGCCAGCTCCTCTGACAGAGGAGCTGTGTTCATGCTGAGTTGTCCATCTGCTGGGACTCTTGACCCTACTCAAAATTTAAAATGGAATTGATGAATTCAAGTTAAGTGTACAAGTGCCTACAATTCATCTATGGACACCTAGATAGTGCAGTAAAGAACCAAGAGTGATTTAACTGAGCAACCAGAGGAGGTCAGTGCAGCTGTTACCACACTGGGCTCTGGAGACCTCTGACATGTTCTGGGATAGCCAGAAGCTATGGGAGAGCCCTGTTATCCCAGTACCTAGCAACCACATCAGATGTAGCAATGCATCGAGGATCTACACAGCCCTAGCTGCATGTGCTTCAGTGACTGAGTGACATTCTCACTTTCTAAATTTAAGTAAGGGAAGGAATCTTAACAAACATCATTGCTGGTTAGGGATCTTATTACCAAGACTTCAGTTTTGAATATAGATTACTTTCTTTTTCATTTACTAACCACGTAACAACAGTCCAAGATGCCACCATTGTCTTCCTTATTACAGTGTCTTTTTTTACATATTCTGTTTTCTGTTTACGATATTAAGTAAAAGTCTCGTCATCTGTTTTTGGGACATAAATTCAAGATTCAAGGGAGGTTCCTTGAACTCTCCTGGTCCTCAGTTCATGGTTGATAGACAACTATCAACCCAGCCAAACACTTTCTTCCCTCCAAACTTGAAGTATTAATTTCAGTGTCTTTGCATAGGTCTGGATAATTATAAATTATATCCTTAAAACCACCTATCTTAATTCACTTGGAGGAAACATGAGTACCCCCTTTTTGGGTGTACCTAGGTGGTCCCACTCCACTCCAGGGCTGGCTACTTCTTAACCCAGTAAGAAATTACATTAAAACCCCAACATTCTCAGTGCATTTGAATGGACAGAAATCAGACAAATGTTACCAACTCAATACAGGCAAAAGGACTTCACATTTTTTAAATATGTCCCGTCTCTTATTAAAATGTATTTTGATATTTAGAATTTGTCTTCTAAGTATGTTAACACATTATTTCTAGACAGTTATACAGATCTTCAGTACATAAGCAGCCCTTCTCTACTTTCTTTACAACACAAAAAGAATACTCAAGTCTCAGGAAATACCGAGTCTTACTGAAATACTGAATCTATCACCTCGACATCCAAAAATTTGGACAAAAGTACATGATAAAATAATTTCCTGGCTTTAGTAAAATTTTTGATTGAGTTTACCCTTAAGGCCAAGAGGTGTTTTCAGCACCACTTTATCTCCCTGGAAGTGAATTAAGGCAGCCCTGACTGATAACATCAAGACTCAATGCACAAGGTTTGCCCATATGGCAGTTTTGAGAGAAAGAAAAAAGTGAAAGAATTAAGTAACGATGGCTTATCCAAAGGCATGAGGGCATTTCCAGCAAAGGGCTGTCGAACTCATTTAAGCCCTCAAAGAAGAAATTCTTATTGGTGTGGGCTTTTCACAGATAGGGTCTTCTTGAAATGTACTGAATTTCTGCTCGAGAGCAGAATTTGACTGTCCTTGAACAGCTGATCCTTGGACAAGATGTCAAATTTGTAACTGTTCCAGCAAGTAAAATGCCACAAAGAGTTTGCTATTCTGGAGCTGAAGGAATATGCTCCCATCTTCTTGATACACTTCTACAAATGAGATTCATATATTTATTTGGATTGCGATGGTTCTTAACATACTGATGATTAAATATCTGCATCTGTCTAAACCTGAAATCACTTGAGTGATTCCTGATGAAGGTACTTGCTATCCATCTAGTGGAAGTTCTTCTAAAATGCTCCTAAATAGTGTTTCTCTAGTTGGATGTTCAACATGGGTTCCAAATCAGGGCTCTAACCATCCTACAGAAGAACAAACAAAACCCTCAAAGAAAAGGATTGTTCTTAAAATGGCACAGTATGGCCATGATAGGAGAATATCAAGCAGAAAAACATCTTAACACAGCAAATTCAGCCCTCTAGAACATCCACATCTGTAACAAAGTTTGCACAGCATGCAGGAAAAGGCAAAAAGCAGAATCTTGTATTTCCTAGGTTGCAGACAACGGGAATCTACTACCACTGCTCCTCCTTCTGTTTTCCACAGGATGGTAGTGTTTTGTGCAAAATGATCCTTGGCTGAAAGGATCCATAGCTTGGGGATGTAAAGAGTACTTCCCTCTTCCTTCACAAGGAAAAGGTCACACAGAGGAGCTGGGTTTTATATTGGATCTGGATACTCTATAAATCAGTCAGACTGAACAGGAACATCAGCCCACATTGCTCTTAAGATTTTTATTTTAGCCGAATTTGTCTCTTTTTTGTACCCTCTTCCTCACCCAAATACTTCCATGTGCAGAGGGATGAGCAAAACACTTTTTTTCTCCCTCGGAAACATCAGAGGAATCATGAATAAAAAACATCATGTTCTCTTTAATCCTACATTCTTTTTATTTATTTTGAGTAATGCCAATGAGCAAAACTGTGCAAAATACAATGTACAAAGTCCTGAGGCAAACCCTCCGTTCTGTTGTAAGTATTGCATAGTCATCTGGTGCATACTTGACTAAGCATCTTGGCACCTCCTCTAGGCAAATGCTTCTGACTTAAATAGTAATGGTCAAGTATTTCTCTTGAGCCTAGCCATTTTTTTGCAGTCCAGAGAATTTTCCAGTACAGCAGTAAGTACATAAAACACTTAATACTGTAATTTTCTGAATTTAATAGGACAAAACTTCAGGCCACTTTTATTTGCGTATCTAGATGGTGGAAGCTTTGTCTATGAGTAATCATTTCTGCAAGCTTATTTACCCCCTTCCTTGTGATGGTTTCATCCCCTGATGATACTTTCCAGAATATCTAGGCTGGGAACGTAATGTAGTGATTTGTAAATACTAAGGTGGAAATACACACAAATACCTTTTAAATGTCACTTGTTAGAACTAGAAACCTGTGTACTCATGTGCTGACGAGATTGAGTGCAAGAAGCTTAACCAATCCTCCTGTGCAGAATGAACTTAATGACATAAGTTTTATGTCCTCAGAAGCACTTTGAAGATTCAAGATGTTATGTAATCCCATATGATGATGATGATGATGATGATTGTTGTTGTTTTTTTGTTGTTGTTACTGACCACGGCTCAAAGCCCAACTAGCTGTGGGACAGTGGAGTTTATCATTAGCAAGCTCAAGGCACAGCAGGGTAAGAAAAGTGACTATTTGGAAATGTTTCGTAAATCTCTTCAGTGTTTGTTTTTTTTTTAATTTAACATAGGAGAGAACAATTCTCATTCTGAATGCAATGAGAGAGAAATGATTCTTCCTCATTCAGAATTTAGACACTGCTTCATGGAGGACTGCCGATTAGAAAAAAAAAAATAAAGCACTTCCACGTTCTTGTCAGGAAACCAAAACCCATTTGCAATTTGCAAATCTGCCTCTCTGGAGGTCTCCAGAGGTCACAGAACAGCCCATTTTGGGAACATTTATGTTTATACAGAAATGCACAGCCTGGGTCTGGATGGATCTAGTTTGTTGAGTTTGGACGGTGCATGAAGTCCCCATTCTCTGATAAAACATTAGCAGCTATAACTCTACTGTCCATGTTGTAAGTCATGCTATCACAAGAAGTGGAATTATGCTGCTGTGGAGATTAAATCTTAGTGGGAAATTTTGGGAAAAACCAAACTTGTGCAGCAAACTGAATGCTCAGGAAAGGCAGCTTTAAAGTGGCTCCAGACACAGGAGAACAGAGTGAAAGGGAACTGGTATGCTTCCTATTGCATCCAAAGGGATGGATGCAGACAAGGGCTGCACCTAAATAAGTGTCAAGAGTTGAAAAGGATGGAAGACCAAGGGAAGACAACGTCAGGGAAGCCAGATGTTAAACATGAGCTCTGAAAGGAGAATGGCAACTCTGCGAATGTTTTGGACAATTAATAACTCTTAGAACATCCAAATGCAGTTCCAGCTAACTGCAAGGGATCGTTGGAACATTATTTGGACAGAAGGATTGACGGACGGACAGACAGATGGATGGATGGATATATGAATGGATAGGCAGCCTGCCTGAAAATTTGGTCTGTATTTATAAAAAGTTGCAACTCACATATTCTGTGCCAAAAGAGATCCTAGATTTTTTGGTTATCATCCAGCCCCTGAGAAATTTTGCACTTTGCGAATACAGTGTTGTGTGGACAGGAGAGAAAATAGTAATTCAACAGAACTCTGCCGCCTCTCAGGCTTATGCTGAATGTGTTTGATGGTCACTGTCATGGACAAAACTATATTTGGTAAGAAACCACATTCTAAGCAAACTGTATCTAAAGACTACAGAGTGGGAAGGAATTCAAGACTTCAAATGTATCACTGTCTAATTAACTAGGTGGATCTGCAAATGATGACATAATATCATGCAACAGTAAAATCAAAGTTCTTTAGCTCTATATTTTCAACAGATAAACTACAGTTGCAAATCTGACATTTATTTTAAAAACAGAAGTATAAAAAATAGCAGCAGGGACCAGATGACTTTTAAAAGTAGTGTCAGGGAGATTTGATTCACTTCGGAAATGCCACTTTTTCTTTTAATGATAACCCATGTAAAATATTGGTGCTGCTGAGAAGATCCTCCTTCAGTTGAAACGTGAAAATCTCAAGTCACTGACATACTGAGAGATGTCAATCAAAAGATAATTCAATTACCTTTTTTATGCTGTATGTTTAGCAAGGCAATGTCCTAGGACAATTACAAGTCCTCTTCGACTCTTCAGTGCAGTAAATCTCTGTCTGTCATGACCTGACTGACAGTGACATTAAAAGGACAGGAATTATGGAAAAAATATCCTGCTTGGACCACAGAAAGGTGAAATGTATTTCATTCTCACTCAAGTGATGGCTTAAATACCCTCATCAACTTCTCAGTCCTGTTAGAATTATTTTAATGAAAGAAAATGGTACCTAATCTTGATAAAAATTTGATTTTAGAGGACGTGTTTGCTTTAAGTTCATTACTGCGCATGAGCAAGCTAAAACATGAGCCAGCAGCATGTTCTTGCAGCTAAGAAGGCCAGTGGTATTCTGGGCTTCATTAGGCCAAGTACTGCCATGAGATCACACGAGGTGTGATCTGCCAAGCACTGGTGAGGTGTCACTTCAAGTGCAATGTCCAGTTTTGGGCCCCTCAACAAAAGAAACACGTACTGGAGAGCTCAGCAAAGGACCATGAAGATGATGAAGGGACTGGAGAACCTCTCCTAGGAATAGAGGTTGAAACAGCTGGGGCTGTTCAGTGTGGAAAAGAGAAGGAGGCACAGTGGGATATCATCAATGTATACAAATTGAAATTACATAAATGTATATAAATTGCACCTGAAGGAAGGGTGCCAAGAGGCTAAAGCCAGGCTTTTTTGGTGGTGCTAACTTGTCAGAACCACAGGCACTGGGCACAAACTGAAACACAGAAAGCTCCCTTTGAACGTGAGGAAACATATTTCTACTATGGGGGTCACTGACACTTGCTCAGGGGGTTTGTGCAGTCTCCTGCATAATTCTCCATCCTTGCAGATATTCAGAAGTCATCTGGACATTGTCCTGAGCAAAAAGCTTTAAATGGCAGTGAACCTCAGCCATTCTGTGATTCTGTGAACTCTTATGCATCATTACCAAGTTGAGCTTGCAAATGACCACTACTTACCTGTACCTTGGTACCATTTAGGCTGTCCCAGCAAATCACCACTGCTCTAAGGAAAACCCGGTAAAAGGCATGCACATTGCAAACACTTCCATGCTAAACTAACTCTCCTGCAAACAACTGGAGAGAATGCAGTTATTTCTATTGTAGATTTCCTTCCCTACAACTGTGTGCATACATATCCATATATATGGATATGCCTGTACACAGATGCACCATACAATTTCATGCATCAATTTATGTCTATAATTTTAATAATCCATTTATCTACCTTTCTAGACAAAAGGGAGATTTTCTTAAGGTTACATAGGCCATGTATTCCAGTGTAAGGCACAGAACTGAAAATAAGCTTTCTAGAGTCTTTATCACACAATATCCTTTAACTAAAGTTACTAGAATTACAAAAGTTAGGTTACATGAAGAATTTAAACACTCTCCACCTCCCAGCATTCATGTCTGGAACTAGGTGCACTCACAGAAATGCAGGTCAAGCTGAAATCCCTTTGATAATTCAGCCTTTTCTGAAGAAAAAGTTGATAGTTATTGACAAAATGTACTCTGCCTTGTTACTATTCATGATTAAGGAAAGTAAATATTGTCTGAGGCCTAATGAGAATTCCAATGCAATAAAGTCAAGTGTGAAAGGTGCAATCAATAAGTGATGATGCAACAGTATTCGTTTGTAGTTTTGTTATTGTTTAGTTCATGCTATTTGCTGATGCTTAAAAATGAAGTGTTAAGAAATTAGTGCTACAAGGACTAACATTCAGATTTTATTTCTGGTATCGTTATGTTTCTACAGTCATTACACTCTGAAGACTAATTAGCATCTGCTTTCTTTTCCCACTAGTTAAGGACTGCAAACCAAAGAATTATAGAACACAAATACTATGGAAACGAACATCAGTATTTTCCGTGAACATCCCCAAATTAAACCCCGTGACGTCCACGGTCAATTTTACACTGCAGGAGTAAGTACTGCAATAAAGTACCGTATTTTCCTCATTTTTGTATTATAAACTATGCTTCAAAGTGTATCAGATTTATGAAGGGAGTGTATTTGCAAACGTGTAACAGATCTCAGAGTCCAAGCTGGAATGTTTATGTTCTACATATGTCAGAGGTATCCACCAAGGACACATGGTATTCAAGAACTGTAAATCCAAGTTTTGGATTTACAAGTTTTGAGTATCAGGAAGCATACTGCTCCAGGAAACAGTCAAGGACTAAATCTCAGTTACTTAGTTTCTGCAAGGAAAACAAATCTCTTCCAGGCCTTCATCAGAGTGATTAATTCCTCTCTGTTTGGCTCAGCTGGATTGTCAGGCACAAAGACATTGGTCTGTGTCACACTGCCATGGCATGGGACACTGGTACCTTGTGTCAGAAATTGAAGGCATGATTTTCTCTCTTCCCTGCAGGCACATTGTACAAGTGACAATTTGTGCTGGCCACATAATGTAGCCTGAAGATCCTGAAATATGTTTGAATATTCTTTGCAACTCTGTATTTTCTGAAGAAGTCATGTAAAAATTTGGCTATGAGAACTTCAGTGGATTTAAATTTACAATTAACATCTTTATGTTTCTGAATATTCTGCTTTATTAATTGTTCTCTCACTTTAGTTCATAGAGCAAGATTTAGGACATGGATCAAAAACCAGGGCTGGTTCTGTCCTACAATATTTGGTCACATGTCTGTGTTAAGGGTTTATGGCTTTTGAAGTCAGCTAGGAGTACTTGTCATATATCCTATCAAAGGGAAACTACAGGCCAAAGCAGATACCTCCCAAAACTCATGTTCATTGTATACAGTAAAAGACCCCATGCATTTCATGCATTTCTACAGTTCTTCATACACTGCTAAAACCAGTAATTCCTTTGAAACTTTATTTTTGTCTCTTGTAACAACTTCACTAAGTAAAAACAACTTCACTAAGTAAACAGATAATATGGCTAAAGTTAACTTGTATTTAAAGAGTATAACCCATCCTGACCAAGGAGATTCTCTAATGCATGCACAATTTTTATGAAAATCGTTTCAACGGAATCAGGTAAAAATTAGCTGCAACACTGGAGAATGACATATCTGTTGTGTATCATGGTTCTTTTATCAAAATAAAAGAGCCATGGATGTGACTCTTTCAGTCATGTGAGATCTCTTGACCTATTGCAAAGAAGATGGCACACTTGCAGTGCCTTTAATTTTTGGCAACTTGTTTATGTGTAATTAGAAACATCTGAGTAAAAAACCTAGTTCTGCATGAACACAGTGTAAAATGGCCCAAACACATACACAGACAAAGCAAAGATAATTATGGGAAATAAATCATGTTTCAAATCAGCTCCCTAAGAAAATCTAAAAATATAAGAAGCCATATCATATTAACCATCAAGAACTGTTCTTTCACTCAAGGGATAGTTGGGCAATTATTCAAACCTGGACAAGACTGGACTGTCAAGTGAAATAATAATTGAGAGTTCCACAGGATAATGAGATAGATCTCAAGGCCATTAGCAGTGGCCCTTATAGTAATACTGGCCAAGGTTCCCCAGGAAAGAGAGAGAATATTTAAATGAAACTTGTAGGGAACTAGTTTGAACTTGTATATTTCAACAGCTTAGTATTGTCTCCTAGTTTCCAGTCATTTTTGGAGAGAAAGGTATGTATCATGTAACACTCTGAAATCAGGCAGGCTTTTGAGACTGAAATCCCTGAGGGCAGAAACTAAAACATAAAGTAATTAAAAAATCAAGCCACATTGAAACTCACGGAGTTTATACTAAGAATCTTATTCTAGTGAGATTTTAAGGTCCTGTTCAGCATGCAGTTGTCTCCCCTTTTCTGATTGTTTCTCTCTCACTCAAAACAAGCAAATCCAACATATAACTTCTCTGACTTGAGGTGTGCCATGAAGAATTACAGCTTTAGATGTAAGGGCTTTTTAGATTGGAAACAGAGAAGGGATTACTTTATCTCTATAAAATAGGTCCTGCTTATGAGACATTTGTATATGCACGCTTCATTCTGTTTTGTGTGTTTGCTTTAAACCACTGTGGGAATAACTCAATAGCTGGTGGTCACAGAGAAGCTCCCTAATCCCTGGAAAAACAGTTGTCTAGCCTGCAGTTTATGAGGTACAATACAGCTAATGTATCAGCAGTTGCCATGGATTAGAAATATTGGTTGTTTTAATATTCTCCTTATGATCCTTCTCCTAGGTACAGGAGTTTCCAAATACAGGAGCAGATCTAGGTCTGGCATGCCTGGCATCCTCCAGTGAGGAACTCTGCTCTGTACCTTAATGAACATCTCTTGGGCTGACTGGTCTCTGGGGTGCTCGGACTATTAGGCTAGACCAGGGTTTACAGTAGGTTAAGCAAGAAGGCTGACTAAGAATTTGTAAATCAAATATTAAAGACTGATTAAATATTTTACGAACTTTTTACTTAGGCTTTGATTTGAAGTTTACTTCATCTGCTAGCCAGAGATCTGCTGAAGGTTAATTGATGGAGGAAGAGTAAATAACAGCTCACACTGCTAGCCCTAAGTTTGCAAGGCATTTAGGAGTATTCCTAACCTCAAGTGTGCAGTCACTGACGTGCCCATTTGTCTCACTAGGTTAGTGTCACTAGGGCTCAGATATGTGATCAAATTACTGCCGTGAAAGTGGTTTAAGCTTATGTGTTTTCCCTTGTATTGTATATTTACACATGTCTCCAGTGACACCAAGTAATCATTTAAATTGCGTTAATTTGATCATGCATCTGAGTACCCAGTGCAGCAAATTGGGATAGGTGGCTATGGAAAGTGGAGATGATGTCTCTTAGAAGACAAATAGCTCCTATGGAGGAGAGAGACATCCAGCAGAACTCACTCTACCAGGATTAGAGTATAAATCTCTCCCCCCTTCTCCTTCTACAAAATCAATGGTTTGTAACTTATAAACGTGATCTGACAAATTGCTTTTGTTGACTTTGGGCATTCTTCTTTTTTAAAGGGAAAGAATTAACAATACTCTTAAAATTGGTTAATTTTTGGCTACCCAACTGGGTTGGTATCATTTAAAGCCCATCTAGGGAGAGTTCCAAGAAAAATTCAGCAGCTCATCATCCAGCAAGAGCCCTCATCATATTTGGGGTGTGGAGTTAAAAACTTAATAACAATCCAAATATCTAGTATTATAAAAGTACTGCTGAGATTGTATCTGAGCTCATGTTCAAGGAAACTTTGGTAAGGGCTTACACATACCAAAGTACAATTTATGTAAAGAGCAGGAAGAGTTATTGGACTAATCATTTTTAATAGAGATTCCTTGTCTTTCATACAGAGCTACACAACAAAACTTAATAGCTTGTGGCAAATAAATAATTTACACATGGATTGTGTCTGAATACAAATGCATACATAAAATATCACAGACTTAATGAAGGTGCTGGTTTTTCACAAAATCAATTTAATTGATTTTGCTGATAGGTCTGCATTAATATTTTTGTAAGCTCCATTTTGCTTTACCTGTACATGTGGCCCAGTCGTGATTTGTAAGGGAGGAAGGGAAAACTCTGCAAATGCAATTAGAAACTCAGCACACAGAGTGTTGTTAGTTTTGAAGTGTCTGGGGTAAGACACTCGGAAATAACACTTCTCTGTGACCTGGTAGAGGGGCTCATTTACAAAGTACTCCACAGGAAAGGTCAACCTCTCAGAATGCTCATGACTATCGAGTCATGTGTTTTGCAGCATTTGAGCCCAACAAAGCTCGCAATGAAGTTTTCCCCTTAACACTGAACATGTTAGGTTGTTTAGCTGCACTCTTGTTTGTTGGGTTATTCAGTTGCTTTGACTTGTGTTTGGCCTGAGCTCCTACCAGAGTGGGGAGAAGACAAGTGCTGAGGAAGGTGGGCATTTTTGTGGTTGTTGTTGTGGTAGATGCACAACTGCAGCCAGGAGAACAGTGGTCTGATGGGAACATGGGGCGTATTTCACAGGGAGAGATACGGGATGACGGCTGCTTTACCTTGGGAACACCGGTTTATCCGATGGGCCTGAAAGCTGCATTTCACTACTTTTCGCCCACAGCTTGTCGTACCTCCTGCTCACACGCTGCTTTTTGTCATCCGTATTTCACAAAAGCTCTGCATTTTAGGAGAGCACGTAGGCAGCCGCCGTAGCTGGCGGGTCCACCGAGAGCGGCGGGGACGCCGAGGGTCGGCCGCCGCCCGCCCCCCCTCCGCGCCCGAGGGGACCGAGCCGGCCCGCCTTACCTTTGGGGTGCCAGGGGTCCGTGAACTCGTACTTCCCCACGCCGATCGTCCGCAGCATCTGCACCCCGTTGGTGTTGTCCGGGCCTCCCACCGCGGCCGCGTTGGGGGGCAGCGGGGCAGCCGCCTGCCCGTTGGTGGCGGGCGCGCCGCTGGGCAGGGCGGCCGAGGGCAGGGCCGGCGGCGGCGGCGGCAGCATGGGGCAGGCCAGGTGGCCGTTGCCCACCGCCGCGGGGCCTGGGTGGGCCACCGGGCCCACGCCGCTCATGGAGGACATGCTGAGGGGCTGGCTGTTGGTGTACAAGGGCTGGCTCTGCAGGTTGACCACCATGCTGCTGAGGGGCTGGGAGGGCTGCGGCTGGAGCTGGTAGTGGCCTGGCATCAACGGGAGCTGGGGGGTGACGTGCGGCGGGAGGGAGGGTGTGACGCCGATGACAGGGGCCTGGACGTTGGCGGCTGGGCTGAAGGTGGGCGGCTGTGTCATCCCGTAGGAGTGTGTGATGAGCGCGGGCTGGCTGCCCGCCGCCACCGTGGTGACCCAGGGCGCTGCACCTGTGGCATGAAGGAAGGCCGGCAATGGCGGTGGGCTTGGCATAGGGGAGAGCAGACATCAACACCCTCATCCTTCCCCTCCCACACGGCCGTGGAGGGCACTGACACACCCCACTCCACAGTACCTAGAAGAGCAGTTCGGGATCTGGAGCCGTTCCCAAGCAGTAAGTGCATAAAATTGCTGCAGCGATGTGAGCACAATTGTTAAAATACTCGTCAGGTGACGTGCGGCATGTTTGCGGTTTTATGTATTTTGCACTTTATGCAGCTTAAGCGCACACTTCCAAGAAAATTAACCTCTTTCCCTGCTGTGCTTTCACGGCTCCCTGACAAACACTCTGTGTGTATAATAATGGTGCTCCAGCCACTACAAAGACATTGTAATTAGGCGTCTGGCATAGTAGCACAATGTATGATATGTGTCTGGAAGCTGGAAATCATTTCAGGTAGTTCTGGACATAAAAGAAATCTTAAAGTATTACAGAGTGCCTTTCCCTCTAGTGAAGGCAGAGAAAGATAAAAAAACCCCCACTCTAATGAACTTGCAGCATCTTAATACATTTGTATCAGCCCCGACATAGAAGAAACTTGAGGGGTCTTTACAATGAGGGAAAACCCCTGCTAAAGAATAAAGAAAGGGCTCACAATGAAGTCTAATTTACAGAGGTAAATGGAGAAAGTGCATTGAATTTGCTTTGAACGATTTTCCCTGGTAGAATTACAAATAAGATTAGAGACATACCTGGGTTTTCATTCTCCCTCATCTGTTTAGATGGAGGCTCATCAGTGTCCCAGGGCGTGGACTGATTGATGGGTGTCTGTCCCCACCTGACGCTTGTTGCAAGTCCTTGAGGCTGATTTTCAGTCTTGGAAATGCAAGGTGTCTACCAGAGAGAAAGAAAAATACAGAATAAAAATGTTTTGACTGTTGGGATGAATTATGGCTCCTTATAGCTAGTAGCTTGCTTGTTTGTTACAGTCCAAGAGGATATCCTAAGATCTTTAAATACCATTCATTTGGGGGTTGGACTACATGATCTTCAGAGGTGCCTTCCAACCCTAACAGTACTGTGATTCTATGATTATCCTCCAGGCTTGCATGAGAGGTCTATATGGAAATACAATATATTTGAAAAAAATGCTTCTGGAAATTTAATACATACACCTTGAAAAAAATCCACAACAAACTAGTGTTTTCAGAAACAAGTCACTTCATTTGCCATAAAAAAACAAAAAACCAACCCAACAAACAACAACCCAGATATGGTAATATCTACTCAGTGGCAGTTACATAAAATGGAACAATCTTCTGTTTGCTCAATTTCTTCCAAAAATAGTGAATTTTTTTAGCAAGAGGCAGAAAAAGAGAGGTTTATTTACAACTGTAAGACAAATTACTGTAGAACAGTAAAGCAAAGTCTTCCTATTTACTGTCTGTCAACCCCTGAAATTGAATGCCAATAAAAAAAAGCAGCATAACATCACTGGCTGCTAAAATGGGTATGTTGGCAGGTCTTCAGAGAGGTTAAAATAACTGTAAAGTAGGGGAAGGATTTGGGCTGAATAATCATCAAAGCAGACATGATCTGAAAGAGATCTCTTGATGAGGAAACCATCACATGGATTTAAATGCTACACCAGACCCCTGCTGCAATTTTAGGGTATCTTCCCAAACAATCATGCCTTTGCTGAGAAAAGGCTTGTAGAAAACAAGGGTGCTCCAACAGGTCTCATTTATTTAAGTCTGCTGTGTATTTCATTGCTGGAAGATTAAAAGTTTTTTGTTTTGTTTTTACTGGTGTCAGAACCTCTAAACCAAGCAAACGGAACCAGCTGCCTATTGCTGAATGAGTACTGAAGAATAAAGCCATAAAGAACAGGAGACCAGTCTGAGCGATTGCTTGTTTGCCTCACATCTGGGAAGTAATTTAGCTCAGAGATGGGGGTACAGCAGCTCCATAAATGCCCTGGATTACACTGTACCAATGAAATCTCTGTCAACACCAGCAGCCTGTTCACCCATCACCAGTACCTCAATCAGCCCATGAAAGGAAGTCATTAGCAAACCCATTTATGCCCTCTTCAAATTCATGCACACCTTCCCTGAGCCATCAGTCATTCCTCCTGTCTTTAAATCTACCAGAGGCACGTGCTTCCTCCTGCCCACCTTTCTTCCCCACCAGCACCCCTGCTAACATCCCCACTAGCACCTGCCCTGCTCCAATGTTCCCCCTTCACCCAAGAGTCTGACAACTCCTGACACCTGCTCCCTTTTCTACCTGAGCTTTATCCTCAGTGGGCTCCTGGAGTCAGTTGTCCTCAATAGAGGACACAGGTTTTGCTGTGCTGCTCTCCTTTGCTCCCAGAAGCCACAGCGGGGATACTTCCCCCCACTAAAATGTTGTATTTAGTTCAACACAGATGTTCACAGAGAAATGTGATTCTTAGTATCTTTTCTCCTATTACTGTTATTTTTCAAAACTCATCAATTTATTATTTTCGATAGTTTGGGAGTTGTATTTTTGGAGTTTTAAAATGTAATTTCTCCAGATTTTTTTTTTTCTATTTTATTTGCACCAAGGGCAATGATATTCTGGTTTTAGATTCACATTTACTTCTGTCCCCACCTTTTCAACTACCTCTGTAACTTTTGCAATTGAAATAAAAATTAGT
Source organism: Cinclus cinclus (assembly GCF_963662255.1). Lineage (NCBI taxonomy): Eukaryota > Metazoa > Chordata > Aves > Passeriformes > Cinclidae > Cinclus > Cinclus cinclus. Next base: position 7,421,402 of record NC_085048.1, read on the forward strand.
CAGAAAAGACATAAAGAGAGGACATGCAGACAGTCAAGAGCTTTAAGAACTCTGCTCTATTCATGGTGAAGAAAGGGCAGGAGGGGAAGAAATAAGTCTCAGTTTTGAGATGCTTTCTATTTATAAATTGTCCTGAGAAAACGATTAATATGAATATCTGTAGCTTTTACATTGTACAAGGTCTTTGACACAGGAGGATGTAACACTGCAGGTGGTTTACCAGCTCATGTTACCAGTATCCCTTTGGATCTAGCTAAACTGTGTAACAGCAGCCAAAGAGCTCTTCAGTAGAAAACTAAGTAACTAACTAACTAACTAACTAACTAACTAAAAGACTCACCAGCATTCTCTGCCTATATATCATCTAAAATACTTCTCCCAGAAAAAAACAATATTTATTCTAAAGTAAAGCTTTAAAAAATGTAAATGAAATATAGAGAAATGGGCATATTTAGGAAACAAAAGGAGGATTCATGATAAATCATGCTCCGTGTGCTCCATGTGACATGTGGCATCTGTGAGTTGCATTTCTTTGTTGGATGAACTGAGTCTTACCAGTGGGTTTGAAATACACACTGATCATTATTGTGGGGCATTGTCAAGACAGGCAGCATCTTGTTTTATTTTGTTACATTCCCAAGCTGCTTTAAAGCAGTGTTGATCTAAAATCAGAAAAAGAAGTATAAATTCCTCTACCTTAAATAATTCACAAGGACACACATGCTATAATTTTAAAAGAACCTGTATGCTTTGTTCAGAATGAGTGAAGAAGGGAGTATGTGATACAGCTCTCCTAAATCCTACAAAAATCCAGGTGCTTATTCTGGAACTTGTTTTCCAAAAAAAACTAGAGCACCATACCAGACACATGTGAAAGTGGTAGTCTGCAGCCAAATCTAGATCTAAATTCCATATTTTGAGCATTATAAAAAATGAAGAAGGTTATCGGGTTTGCTGTCAATAAATGCTTCTCCTTCACTTTCACTAAATACCAGTTTTAGTTTCACTAAACATTCTCATGAACCCTGCTTCTTAGAGGTTTGGTGGATTTAAACACACAAATCCAGTAGGTTGCTTTCAAAGTGTACTCCCAAATTTGTGTTTGTTTGATCAGAAAGTGCCAGAGATCAGCTGGTATGGAATCACAACACACGTCCATGAAACACAGACAGTAATGGCGGTGGAAACAGAGAAAGAGTTTACTGAATTTCTTTTTAAAACCTATACATACTTCTGGTCTTTGATCTAATTTCTGCTTTATTTTTCTTAATACATGAAGGGTTACATTACAAGTGTTATATGTCTCTGATCTGATTGCAGCAATTACCCATTTGCGTCTCTGGAAAGTGAAATTATTTTCAGTGTTATCAAACAAAGGAACTTTCTGTCCATTTGCTCAGGCCCGTGACAGTGCTCTATTTGATGTTTTTAATGTACAACACAAATGACCAAAAAATGGCCTGTATTATGCTGGTTGTGCAGGGGGAAGATCTGTGTTCCATTAGTGATCCACAGACTTCACAGAAACTAATTGTACTATGTTACACTTTTATCTTTAGCTTTCATGTCAGATGCTTGTTTGAATTAAACATGGAACACATGAAAAAAGGAAATGCATTACAAAATCTACTGGGTATACATCTCTGCCAAAAGTCTATTTACATGAAAAGACCAAAGAGGTTTCTAAAAGTTCTGTTACTCTGGCTAGTCAACAGCAGCATTGGCTAGTTAACTTCCAGAAATTCCTGGCAGACTACAAAGACTACTTAAGGAATCATCAGCATCTTTCTAGCACCCATAACATGTTCAATTTGTGCTCTTTGTCATGGATAGAGTACCCCAAAATCAAATCTCAGGATGTTTTTCCCTCTTTGATTTAAAGCCACCATTAACAACCAATAAAAATGTTCAGCTAAAGTCTGCATTTCACCACCTGCCACTTTGCACTCCAGAAGGGAGCAGTCTCCCAGCTCCCAGTTTTAAGGAAATTAACCACAATACAGATGTAGGGGCAGAAGAGAGCAAGACAGAACAATTCTGGAATTACATGAGACAAACACAGACAAGTTGCCAGACTGTCAATTTTTTTTGTAGTACAAGCAGTCATAAACCATGGCCCATAGGCAACAGTAATTGTTGTACAGCTGGTCCACTGAACCTTATTATATTAAAACATTAAACCCTTCAAATTCATGGGGCTTTTCAGAATATCCACAAGAAAGTTCATGAGTTCACAGCTATCAGCTGGTGCTAAAGATTGGGAATTAGTAATTTGGTCTATAGAGCATCATGGCTGTATATGGCTGCTCTTAGGAGTTGAGGAGGCATAGCTACAACTAAGTCTGACTTTAAGTCCCAAGCCTTACAAATTTGTAATGAAATAAGATCTAAACTTTTAGTAAGACCTTTTTTACATCAATGGAAACATAAAACCTATTGTACTACTAACAGCATCAAAGAATATGTTAGTGGACTTAAAAAACCCAACACGAAAACCACAAAAATCCAACAAAAAAAGTTCCAATTCAGTCCTCTCCAGGCTCAACAAGCATCACCAAACATCTCCTGGAAGGTCCTTATGAACATATTTGAGCAACTTTCCCAGAGCTTGTGGAACCACTGATATATATCCTGCTGTGGCTCAGAGTGCCAAGACCTAACAGTTTCATGAGCAAAAAAGAACTAATCTGGCAAGAGGGATACTATTTGTGATTCACAGCAATAAAAATTGTTTTACTGAGGGCTTCATTTAAAGTGATGGATGAGAAGTAGTGAATCTCTGTTCCAATTTCCAAAAGAGATTGGGAATGGCAGCTTAATACCAAGATAATGTATCCAATATGCAACCCAGTCTATTTTCTCTTCCCATTGAAAATAAAAAGGTTAAGATGCATGCATGCACAGATTCAGGTTTTATGGCCTGTCATGGGTAAAAGCAACTTCAGTTTAATGAGGGAATTCCTTTTAAAGCTGTTCTCTATGCCTCTAAGTGGTAGTGTCTGGTGGCCCTGGTTGGGTTTAGAGTCTGCATGCGTCTGATGTGCTAAAAGTTTAGTGGTCTCTGCACCAAAGAGTTTATGGTCAAATTTGTAGTTCACGCTGTTAAATATTGCATGAAACGGGTATTATTTGTAGGTATGCATGTAAAACCTGAACCATTCAGGGATAAATCTTCATCTGGAGTAAATTCCTACACAGTGCTGGACAGGACCCAAGTGTATTTCTGAGTTTAGTCCATAGCCAAAGTAGCTCTTAAGGGTGGAAGCAGAGCTTTTAAAGATGCAGTGATGACAGCAATATCTCCTTAGCACTGGATGTGTGGTGGCTGGGCTGCAGAAATTAAACTGTTGTTTTAAGAGACGTATGTACTGTAACATATTAAAAACCTAAGAGATATTGACAGGCCAGCGTGCAAGAGGAACAGAAAGAACAGTCCTGCAGTAAAACCTCATTCAAGGACTTGCTCATGGGTGGAGAGAAAAACTCATCTACCTCACACTTCCCATCACCAGGCAATTCTGCAATGACACAACATTGTTTTTTTCTTTCCAAAACTAATGTGGGAGCCACAAGAAAGAGAGTAACACAGTTAACTCATAGGAAAAATATTACTATCCTGCATAAAAGACAAAAGAAGTCTAAGTTCCCTCTTGAGCAGACGGAATAATTCAATATTTGAACTCCTTAAACACCATCCAGTGAGGATCCACCAGTCAGGGCGAGTGCTGGAGCACTATGGCAGCCTTCAGAGACACATGGCTCAGCAGTGGGTGTAAAGTCTGCACCTGTTCTTGCTTTGCAGAGGATTTAAAAACACCCCCCACCTCGAGGTCTATGACACAGGCTTGGAGAAACCTATGAGTGCAGTGGGCCCACACCCCTGTGATGGATGCACTCCACCCCTTAACCAAACTGCGGTAGTTTGGTACAGGCTGCAAAGGAAGTCAAGGTCTGATCCGTGTCCAGGCCAAGAACTTTTCTAGTTTCAACTTGTTCTCTGAAAAACCATGAAGGAAACAGTGACACAGTGAGCATCAATGCACATGAGCTTGGAACACTGATCATGCGATTAACACATGAATAGCTGGTGGCTTTTATTACACTCATTAATCAAGGAGCAAAGAAATTTGTGGGTACAAGGAGATTCATGCATACCTTTTCCATCACATGCAATTTGACTATAATCCAACCACTTCATTCCATAAATATGACAGTCTAAGTGAGCTTTCTTGAGCTCCTCTGGCCAGGCAGCCTTGTTGCATGGCAGTGATCTTTACTTGATCTGGTACAACTCTCAAGAAGGCTCCTTGAGACAGCAATACCTTTAACCAATGGCAAATCTGTCAGGAACCTAAATTAATGCTAATGAAACATTACTAATTCATGTAGCTACTCAATATTAATTATTATTAACTTAATATAGATACTTCCATTAGATATAACCCCTTGTCCAAGTTTGAAACTAAGATGATTGGACCTAACTGCACCAAGGCTCTATAAGGAGTTTAGAAAGCAAGCGGGTCCACTTTGAGCCTTGTGACTCAATAGAAGCCTCTTCCTCACTCTTTGTATTTCTTTCACTGGATAAAGACCTTTGTCTGAGACTCAGACTGGACCTGCCTGCACCTAAGTTCCACCACTCTGTACCGCATGACTCACTGGGAGAGTCTTTCTTAGCATTTTGCATTTCCAGTCTCTGTGTAAAACATTCTTACTTGATTCTAACTCAGTTTGCATTTGTGCACTTCTTCCATGCAGTAATTAATAAGGTGAACCTCATCATCAAACTTATTTAACCTAAATTCCACTGAACTTATTGAACTAATGAAATATATTGCTTCTTCTCTCTTGAGTGAGGTGCATTCCCCCCATTAGCAGGAGTTCCAGACCACCACAGCATCAATACCTTTACCCAGCCCTGATCCTGGCTCCATGCAGAGCAGAGCTTCTCACCATTCCATTTGTGAGCCGATAAGAAGGCACTTATATGACCATGTCCAGCCTCTTCCCACCACCAAAATCAACCCCAACTTTCCTGGACTGAGCTTTGGCTACCCTCATAAATAAGTCAGCCCAAATTCCCAAGCTTTGACAATGCAATGGAAGATAACTCCATACTGGGAAAGGGTCAGCTGCTTCTGTCTCATTAACCTCTTCTAAGGCTAACCCACATTAGCTGCAGGTTTGCAAAGGAAAGAGAAGGAATGAGATTATGAAAAAGAAGAGAGAAGATGGGATAGAAAAGGGTTGTGAGTTGCCCACAGGTGATATCTCTATCTGATGGCTGACTGCCCAGTACAACCACCGCTTTCACACCAGTGCTCCAGTCATTAGATAGGAATGAATGCAGGACCATGAAATGACAAGTGCTTCATAAATGCTACTTTGTATTCTGTCTTGGCAAATTTCACCGGCAGAGGCTCAGGTACTCACCCAGCTGCCTTCGTTTCTCAGCGAGAACATCAGGGAACGGAGCTGAGGTATCGAACCAAGGTCCCGGCTGCGACACTTGCTGCTCCAGGACACCAGGGACATCAGCGCACGACACTGGGTTCGAGCACAGAAGCCCCACTTTAGCCTGAGCAGAACCTCCTCTGCTAACACGGTCTGCATGCAGATCAACCCCAAATCAGAGCAAAGCTACGAATGCAAAACCATCTCACGACGGAGGAGAAAACGCGCGGCATCAGGAACAACGCGGCAGCTACAGAGAACATGCACTGCACAACGCGAGAGGGCTCTCAGAGATCCTGCAGCCATCCCATGGCATGGGCAGATAAATACAGCTCATCATAAGTGCTTTTTGTCAGAGGGCTTAAGGAAATATGGGCAATAATGGAGTAAGTGCTTGCCAGACCAGAATCCCAAAGGTGCACAAAGGATGTTGCCCTCATGTATTGGTAAAGCTACTGAAGAACAACCTAATAAAGGGAGACTTCTTGAAAACTAAACATTTATCTTGAATGCAAATGCTGGCCATTGCTAGGTTCAGAAGTCACTCCACATGGCAATTTCATGTCAAATTTCCTAAGGAATTCTTTTAATTATCCAAACAGGACCCCAAATTTCATTCTGGATGAGGGCCTGAAGCATTAGAAAGAGAGGAATACTTAGGAAATAAAAGGCTCCAATCCCAGTATTAAGTTACAGCTATAAAAGTTCCTTTTTGTTGTATTGTATGCTGATATTTTACATTCAAGCCCTCTGAACTCAGTATCTCAATTGTAGTACACAGTCCGTGGCAGGAAAGTGCATGTTCTCTGCCTACACAGCAGGCACATAAAAAGAGAGGGAAAAAAAAGAAAAACCAATATAAGCCTGTGAGTGTTGAACAGTGCTGCGTGATATTAGTGATTTATTAACTTGGCTTGATCAATAAGGCTATCATCAAGGGCACATTTAGTTTGCACATATATTTCACTTTCTAACAAGCACTTTTGTGTGCTCACTTTAGTTTCCATAATCTGATCCACGTCTCGGGAAGCTTTCTTTAAGGGAGAACAGAGAATTCTTTTTCTAAAAAAAGGATCAAAGTATACTCAGTCAACTCTCAAACAAAAGGACAGACAGTACTGTAGAAACAGCATGCTTACCTTTCACAGCAAAAGAAAAATAAGCCTATAGGTCCAGATTTATCACTGCCTTAAGTTCATCAACACCAATTGAGCTATTAAATTGTGGCTGAACTTGGATCACAGCAATTAAAAAATGTCAACTTTCTCTGAGTGTCTTCCATCAGTAACATGCTAATTTAATGCATAATTTAAACTCTGATGTCCTTTAATTCAGCATTTGTAAATAATTAAAAAAGAACTAAAAATCTTTTTGCACTTATAAACCTGACCCCCTCCCTCTTTTTCTACTGCTAAAAAAGAGTTTTTAATCAAGAATTTATTTATTTTTTATATCTGAAAGTAAAAGCTGTAAAAAAGATGAGAAACTGATTTACAAGATAAAACAATTAGCTGTGGGATATGTACATTAAGACTAATAAATTTCACATCATATTTTAAGAAGTGGAGGAGGAATCCCAGATATATTAGACTATTCAAATTCTATTGAAATGTTCAATTAAGAGCATCTTATGAGGGCAGTTTATGCAGTCACTAAAATTAAGATGTGAAAAACAGCATTAGAGTGCTATTTCTCTCAGAGACTATACACTTAAATAATCCATCCCTTTTTCTACATCCAAGATAACATCTAAAATCTGGGTATTCCTGTAGTTGCTCTGGTGTTGTTAAAATTTTTGTTTGTGTGTATTACGCAGTGAAAAATACTAAAATAATATACTGCATTCCCTCTTAACCCAAAATCATGCATCTCAGTGATTCTTATTACAACCTTTTCTCCTCTGCTATTAAAACCTTTTCCTCTATGCAGACAGACGAAAATGCCTTTTAAGATTCAACCAAGTTTGTGCAAAACCAGCTCGAACCCATCAATCTCCCAGTTGGTTCCTAAAAGAAGGTAAACATTCCCAAAGCTGTTCTGACCAGACGTGACTGGCAGATGCTTTTTGGGAATGAGGTCTCAAGATACAGCCCTGTCTCCATTCAGATTCTGAGCTTTAATAACACAAGAAGTTCAGTGCAGGATCAGGCAGCGAGGAAGTCATTTAATTTGATTTACAACAGAGTGCTAATATATGGTTTTGCTGGAAACACAGTCACTGTTTTCTACAATTTTTCTGCTCTGTAGGTTTTACATCAAAGCATTCCTGCTTGTTTTGTTTCCGTATCTCCATGCTACCAGTAGGAAGCTGCCCAGTTCTCCTGTTTTCTTTCAGCAGAATGGATTTGTGGACTAGCACGACTGCCTCAGGTGCCTCAACCACCATCCTACTAAAAGATTTATGGCAAACACATCGCATCCCAAGATATAAATCTACCAAATGGCTATTAGACATACTTCGCTGTCCACAGCCACATGATTTAAAGCAAAACTGATAATGGTACATCTCGGTCTAGTGTTACTGGTACACCTGTCAGAATTGTGCTGCATTGCTGCACATTTTTTTCCAGACACCTCATTCTCATTTTGAGTGTGGATGGGATGATCCTTTAGTATTACTCTGTTCACGGCAACTTGTGATGCTAAACAGTCCTTTGGCATCCAAGGATAAGTGGGTACCATCAAGATTAAGCTCTACTTATATTTCCTTCATTGATTTACATTACTTTACTTTTTATTCTTCTAAGATTAAATTCTTCTAGGAATCCAGTTTGAGCTATTGGACTAATTAAAAAGAGGAAATCCAGCAAGGATGAGAGTTGGGCCAAAGACTTTTCTGTTTCTGAAAGTCCCGTTATATATCTTTTAAAGAAAATTCATGTTACAAAGCATAAAACCTCACACTCTCTTTGCTCCCGTGAAGTTAACACAAACTAGACCACCTCTAAAAATAATCTCCCACTCAAGAAATGTCAAGGTAACAGGGAGAGGGAGAGAGGGAGAGAGGGGGAGAGGGGATGAGAGAGAGAGAGAGAGAGAGGTTATTGTGAGCACTGAATAACACAGGTTCGTTCTGTAAGCCATGAAGGGAAGGACAAGCTAAAATTAAATGACCTTTGGTAGGGATACCTCACCTACAACAGCAAGTCGTTATCTGATCTTCCTAATTCTCCTCCTCCACTGTTGCAGGTCATGGTCCATCAGAAGCTGCTATTCCTGCTAGGATGGGTGCAGGGCAGACAAGGCAATACAAGGTGCAGAGCCCTTGTATTCCCCCCGATGAACTGCCAGGAAGGGCAGCCTGGGGACATTGCAGGTAATACCCCTTAAGAGACAGCATATCCCCTGCTGAACTTGCTGTGGCTTTCAGAAGAGCAAGGGGAGTTCTAGCTGTTCTTGTACAACCATTGCCTCCAGAATACAAACGGAGCCTTGGTTTGTTGCAATAAAGCTTCAAATAGAGCACAAATCTATAAATATCTAATGGCACAGATCAAAATGGCCAACTTTGGTCACAGCTATTGATCAGTGAGAGAAGAAGCAAAATGGGACCACAGACCTACTCTGAAAAAAACCCCAAGAGATATGCTTCCCACACAACAGGTAGAAATCAAAATAATCTTTGTTGTGAATCCAAAATCTTCTTTCCACCCATAGCACAGTTTTTGGAATTACTGTTCACTTCAGACAAGCACTGACTGTACCAGACTATCCAGATGTTATTAGAATAAAGCACAGAGCTTTATCTTTTTTACGTGTAGTAATGATTCTGTGCCAAATTCAAACACAGATCACACGTTAAGTTTCTTAAAATCACTGAGTTAGCAAAAAAGTTGAGCCATTAATCTTCCACCAAATATGCCTGTCTCAGAAAGGGTCACAGAATTTGTGACATTGAGATGCTTTGAGAGGAGATACGAAGCTGGAATGAATGATAACTGTAGGTCACTTCCCACTGAACTACTTCTATTCTATTCTATTCTATTCTATTCTATTCTATTCTATTCTATTCTATTCTATTCTATTCACAATGAAATAAGCATAGGTATATAGATGTAGCTGTATCTCTTTCCCCTTCTAATACTGAGCTGTGGATGCTATAAAAAGCTTCATCTTCTTTTTCTAAAAGTAGTCCAAGCTTCATATACTGGGAAAGAAAAACAGGAGGTAAAAGCTAACAGACTCACTGAGGGCTTGCTTTTCTAATGCTGCATTTGATTAATTATATTATTTATTTTCAATGACTGGCTCAATCAATCCTGATCAAATTAACAAAGACAATGATCAGAAATACCAGACTAAAACACAATACAAATTATTTGGTTCCAAGGGGTCCAATTAAAGGAAACAGGATTAAATTAACCAGTGATCAGATTAAGGAGAACTTGCTGTATAAGGTCAGAAATGTATTAGTACTTCAGGCCATTTGCTGTGTCTGTAGATTGCCATTTCCCTCTCTTCCTAGAGTTCTCAATACATTTTAAACAAAATTGAGTTTTCTAGGTATTACAAAGGTAATATGGAAGAAATAATAATAATAATAATAATAATAATAATAATAATAATAATAATGTTATTTCACAATATACCACTGTATGTGGGGCTGTGCCATAGTAGGCATGCTCTAAAGAAAAAATACACCCCCATACACCCTCCTTCCCTAGGAGTCCGGATACCTCAAGGAATCTCCAGTCTATGTGCACTGCACAGAGATCAAAAGGTGGCAGAGTATCAGGATACAATCAAAATGACAGAAAAACCCTTTTAATTTTACAATGTTAGTAAAGCACAAAGATGAAAAAGCTACTGTTCAACAAGGAGTGTTAATGAAAGTTGCCAGTGATACAGCTGAAAATGTAGTTCTTGCCTAAAAATGAAGGTAGATACAAGTATCACAGGAGAAGTACTTCTGTTTGCTGTGTACTAAGCTAAACCTCAAGCAGCTGAGAGGCTCCTACAGCACTGAACAGAGATTTACCATCAAATGCCTTGGGCTCACACTGGTTCAGCTGGACTCCTCAGCTGCAAAGGGACTTTCTGTCCCACCTGAGGCAAAAGAAAGGCTGGGGAGGGACATCAGGAGCCAGCTCGTTTGGAAGTAATTCAGTAAATATAAATGCTGAGTTAGACTGAAACCAAACTCAATTCCTGCCCTCTCCTTCTGCTAAGAGACTCATTTAAAAGATAAATGAGGGATGTGGAGAGGTATTCCCTAAAGACTGTTAATAAAGCTACTTTAGAATGCTGGCAGGCTGTGCTGCTTGTGAATCCTGGCCCCACATGCTGCATGGGATGAGGAAGGTCACGGGGCTTCATGTGCTGCTCACATGGCAGCAGTCCTCAGCAGCACAGAGACAGAAGAAACCTACACTGCCCACTACAGTGATCCCACTGCACACATTAGGGGCCAAAGCAAAGGGTCTACCCAGCCTTCAAATGGTGAGAAAAGGAGCTGCTGTAGTCTGAACAAAAGGCAAAGCATGTGTAAGAAGGTCAGGTCCAAATCAGCACAGCCAAACCTTTGTCTCTTACAAAAGCATTCAGAAACTACAGGAAGACTCCTTCACTATCACTTGATACAATGCCACTTCCATCTCTTAGTATGCCTAAGAGACATGTCTTATGTCTGCCAGCAGACATCACACCCATCCTGTTACCTGACAGGCCCTTGGCACTTGTGATGGCCCCAGGACTCTCCTTGCATGCAGTGAAAAGACCAAGCTAAGTGTTCTGGTAGCTGACCTCTGGAGTGTGAAACAGTCTTTGTCCCAAATGAAACCACAGGAGACATGAGACAACAACTGCTGCTCAGCAAGGTAAATATTCACCCATGGGATTTGTTTTGTATGGGCATGGCCAAGTGTCCTTTCCTTGCAGCTCACTGTTGCACCAGGTATTCATGCTGAAGGACTGTCCTTGCAAGACTGAACATTAGATGAGCTGCTTTACTGACTGAGCTTGAGAAAGCATTTAGAGAAACATCCATCTCTCCCTTCCCACAACTTAGAGACTTAATATTTTGTCTTTGTTTTCAACTATGACAGTAAGTAAATTTTAAAGCATCAGCTCTTCTCAGCCAAAAGACATTTGGCACTATGATTAAGAATGTATTATTTTGTCTCTTCTGTCCCCTTAAACAGTAACTTATTTGCATGTACGGGCTTTTTCTCCCGCTGTGCATAACTACATTCTTTTTTCAATCTCATTGCAATTTTTTCAAGAGCATTCTCAGTTACACTTTCTTACTTTATTTTCTTCATGTCTCTATCTCTCTCTTCACCCTTTCTATCACGCTCTCTCCTAAGTGAAATGAGTACCCAATTATACTCCTGTTAGAACTGAACTTTCAAATCCATCATATGCTAGTGGGCTCAAAATTAGGCAAATAAATTCTCTCAACCCTACAAATTAAATTGAGTCGTTGCATATGTTCTTTTAAGAGCACAAAGATGTCAAGTATTCACCCAGCTGTCACTAAATATGATGAGCAGGCTCTCTGAATTCATATAGATTTTCTAAATCGTCTGTCAGATTTAACAGAAATGCTAATGGATCCAAAAGTAAATTCTAATCTATCCTAAATATCTGGTTATTATTTGTATTACAGTAGGACTAGGAATTATCAGATGAGGATCAGGGCACAAGCTCTAGGCATTTCACACATAAAGATCATTTGGATGGTGTCAGGCATTATTTTGTACTTTCGCAAGTTTTATCTCATTATTTTAACCAACAGCCTCCTCTTAGCTCTATTCAATTTCATTTAACAAAAGTACCAGCAGCTTGTTAGTATCACTACCTAATGTGCTGGCTGTTGAAACTGGGGTCTTAGATTTGGTAAAACCAGCAACTGTCTCCCAAATGCAGAGTTTGAAGGAATAAAGCTGTCATGCAGGTCAGGCTTTGCTCACGTTTCATTCTGGTCAAAGCTCATGATGGAGAGGGAGCAGAGCCAGATCAGCCTCAGCATTAAGGATGGGCACCTGCACAGAGCTGCTGATGCCAGTGGGTTGGACATTCCACAGTGCACCTGCACCTGGCCTGTGTGGGGCCAGCACTTCCCAAACGTGTAGGACTTGCTGTCCTGGCACCGAACACCTGTACAAGACACCTCCAGGGGCCAACCCAATACACTCAGGGAACCTGTGACGGGGTGAATGTGTCCTGGGAGTTGTTCTCTACGTATGCCCTGGCTGCTTGTCCAAAAACCTATTAGGGCACTGTTTTAAGCAGGAGGGCAGCAGATCCTGGCTGTCAGTGATGTCACTGCCAAAATCAGTATGGTTTGCAAGCTTGCTTCACAGATATGTACGATCAAAGAGCACATTTCCCAAGAATGTGTTGCCAGTCCCATTGTCTTGGCCCAGTTTCAACTCCAGTTATTACATTTCTGCCTGCATAATATTCCCCTCTTGCTTTGAGGAGATGGAGGAGCCCTCTCATGCAGTCCCACACTGTTTCACTGCATCATGGCCACATTCAGCACCACAATGGACATATGCAAACAGATTTCCCTGTTCACATTTTATACAGCAGTTGCTGCCTAAAAATCTTTGTGATTCTTAAAAAGGTGCAAAGTATAAGATACTCTTGTTGCTGTTATTTAAAAATTATTTGCCTCTGGAACTAGTCATCTAGAGACATATTTTAATTTTCTTCTCTTTCATGAGTAAATTTGTACATTGAAATTATTTACCAAAGGTTGAACTAGGTGGGTCTCAGATTTGCTTGCAAACTAAAAACCTGCCTTTGTCAGTGGAATAAAATTCCTGTTTACAGTTGTATAGGGCATAAAACGAGAGGTTTTAAACTTGTGACATTTCCATGTCTGGAAAAGCTGTCACTCACCCAGCACAGCACCTTACCTCAAGCTGTAAGCCCAGGGGCATCAGTAGCATTATCTGAACTGGAAGAGTACCAGGGGGAAAGAATGGTGTATCTAAAAACCTCCTCAAATCCTTCATATATTCAGAAAACAGGCATTTCCCCAATGGGAAGAGAGCTCTATTTACAGCTGTATGTGCTTGCTTCTCAAAGATATCTTGGTAGTGCTCAACTGACCAACTCCTGCCCACTGGAATTTTTCTTGGGCAAGATTTCTGAATGCACAAAGTGAGAGAAAGCACTGGTGTATAAAATTTTAAAAAAATATTTTAAAGACTAAGCAACTGGTGAAAGCTGCTCTGAGCCAGAAACTGGTCAGATCAATGCTGTAAACACAGTTTTGTGGACAAAGGAAGGTGTGCTACATACAACTCATCATCAGTCACCTTCCCTGCATTCCCTGAACTCCTCTGCCTTCCCAAAGGGACCATTTGGACTGTTTAAACAACTGCAGTTTTAAATAGACACCCTTAAGCATATTTTGCATTACAATGTGAAAAGAATGCCAAACAAAATAAACCCAGAAAAAAATAAAAACCAGAAAAGTATGTATCTGAGAAAGACTAATGAAGTATGAGTGTATGAATGTATTCCGGAGCATTTGCATGTGTCAGAGGGAGTGGAAAGGAGGTAAGCAGATGATGAGAAAACAAGAGACGAAACACAAAGTGACAGAAAAAAACCACCAGTTTGGGAAAAAAAACAGGCAGGGAGAGAAAAGATTGTGTTGCAGATAGGCAAAGCCTCTGTGTACAACATAGGGGGAATTTTTTAACACTGAGCTTTCATCCAGTAACATCAACAGGGTTATTATAACTAACTTGGTAAGATCTAGGGGCAGCAGCTAAACAGTGTAATACAGGTACCTAATTTTGGTGTCATGCCTACTTCTCTCTGTCAGCTCTGTTAGAAGCCGGAGTCTGGCAGCCCTGGATAACAAGTGGTCTAAATTACTCATCACTCTCCGGATGGTAGGAGCCATTGAAAACTCTCTGACTATGCCCCCGTAGCACTGCAGCAAAACCAGAGGGAAAAAGGGGAAAAAAATGATGAAGAACATCATCCAGCTATATTACAAGCAGAAGAAAGAAATTCAGGAACTCTGTGAAGAGAATGATGACCTAAACCAAAGAAGATGGAATATTGGAAGTTAAATTATCTGTGCAGAAAAACTGAATATAGAAAGATTCAAAGGAAAATGCAGTCTATGTAGCTGCAGCCTAGTGCATCTACAGGGAAAAAAACCAACTTCCTCCCTCTGCAAAAAACCCTAGACTGAATTAAAGGGAGTACATAGGAAGGAGGGATATTTTTTGTTTTGAAGTATCTAGTTCCTAATTTAATCTTAATCCAGTCTGACATTTATCCTCATGGATAATTCAGTATACAAATTTAAGGCAGAAAAAGAATCTATAAAAATAATAAAATAAGAGCTGCTTGCAAGGCCAGTATCAGCAAAGATTGCCCTTGAGTAAAAATAGTTCCTACTTCTTTGTGTCCCTTTCAGCTTCAGGCAATGTATCAAGATCCCAGGAACTACTTTTTTCCCCCTGTGCAATCATTTGTGGCTCTCATCCAGCCTCTGATTATGCTAATTGTATTTGATGGAATTTGTATGTACTCTGCTTCACTCTCGTCTCAGCTGAACATACACAAGATGCATTTTTAATTTTTAACTCTTCAAAAATAAATATATAACACAACTTTCTCCCCAAGGTTGTGTAAAAGTCAACCTTATTACTACTTCTAAACAGCAAATATAGAGCCTTTATTACTAGCAAAACAAATAACCCTTTCTATATTAATATGTTGCAACAAAGCTTTTAGTTAGTGTGAGAGGAATGTCATAATGTAAGAGTTTGCATAACACAGTCTGATCATGTCACCTAGACACAATTCAGTTTGCATTAAATTAAATCCACAATCATAAGAAGGGCAACTTAAAGATACAGGCAAGTTGGTTAGATCAAGAGCTTACATCATTTTGAGAGACACTCAGAACTAGAGAGATGGTGAGCTGTAGTAAAACCATTCCCAAGGGTTAGCAATAAAGTCCAGGACTTAAATTCCTGAATAAATTACTTGTTTCAATATTTTCCCTTTAAAAAGCGTTCTTTACCAAGTTGCTAAACATCAAAACTACCGGATCTTTCTGAGTCAAAACCAGTTGACCTTAATGGCTTCAGCTGTAGTTCCTTCACTGTCTTCAAGGTGCCCAAATGCAGCAGTGACTGGGTTATTTCATACTTCATGAAGATCCTCTGAACCTCTAAATTATTCTTTCATTTTACCATCTGGAAGCTAAAGAGAAATGTAATTGCAAGAGTAAAGGACTTCCATCCTCTTCTCAATAAAAACAGGACTGGCTTTATATCCTTTATTTAAGTGAATTTTAGTGTAAAATGCCCAGTGGGCCATCCTGTGCACCACAGCTCCACAGCTAAAGCCTCCCACTGCCTGAGTCCCTCCTCAGGGACAGGACACTCACCTCCCAGAGCAGCTCAGCGTGGGACCATGCAGGCTGACCCCCACAGCTTGATTTCTGCCCAGATCCAGAGAGATGGAGTTAGAGTGGCCAAACCCAAAGCTTGAAAATCCAGAGGCGCCTGAAGGCCTTTGAAAGCCAGACTTGGAGGGCTCGTCACCTCTAAAAATGGGACATGGGTGGATTGGAATGTCAGCAGAAATGAGGCAGGGAATACAAGTTGGATAATGAGTTTGGACACATTCCCTTTTGCCTCCCAGCCCCAATATCTGTGTATGCCCCACTAGATTTGGTGTTGATGTCTGAAGGAAACAGTGGTCAGCCATCACCCTACTCGTCTAGAGCTTTGACCAAATCTTTGTGCTATGGTCCAGCCATCTGATGTGCCTGTGCACATTACTGGTGCAAATATTGGTTCTGGACTCTGGGTCCCCAGCCCACAGTTATGGACCCACACAGGAGTAGTCAGCCCTTCTGAGATGGGCTCCTTGAGCTGTTTGATAGGAGTGAGAACTCTCTGTGTGTCAGAATCTGCCATGTGAATATATCTGTAGTGGAATTGGCTCTTATTCTCAGTCTGTTTCTTCATTCTCCACCCTTGTACAATGAACTGACTGCCAACCATTTCTCTTGCAAGGGTGAGTGCACTTCACTGGTAAAATGTATATCATTAATTTGGAGATCAGTCTAAAAGTAACTCTATTAAACAGAAAAGAAAAAAAGAGATTCTTCAGAACCCTTGCCAACCCTGACATAATCTTAGAACACAATACCAGAGCAGCTAAAAAACATAAATCACCCAAAATAACAGAAACACTTCTCTCCACCTCATGTCTGCTACTACCTTAAGTCTTTGTGATTCTTCAGGCACAGTTGTTATATACATGCAAATTTTAATTAAGGGAAAACTTGGCTGAGTACTAGATAAAATTATTTGTTGTATCGTATATTTGAAAAGCAATGCATCATTCTAATAGATTATTCAATGGATATTTGCAAACTTCTATAGAAGTGTTTAGTTAATGCAAAAAAGAAAGATTAATTGAATAATTTATTTGATGGACAACAGCATTATTCATTAAATACATTATTCAACCAGTAGTATTCAACCAGTACTGATTAATTAAAATGAGAGAGACAATTGCTTTCAAGTACAACTCATTCAGATCCCAGTTTTGGCTCCACTAAAAAAAGGGCTTTGCAGAACAATGTTTCAGTGAGAGTGCAGATGATGCAGATATTCTTTGTGCTAAAGGAGCCATGTCCTGAATCAGTGTCCTTGACCAAATACACCTGTGTGACTGTGGTAGGATTTGCACCTCTTAATGAATTGCCTGCCTATACTGGGGCTGGATTTGAGTATTCTCAGCTGAGAAGGTATTTTAGCACATGGAATAGATTAAATGAGACTATTTAATTTGCACCTACAGAGCAGGTCCAACTTGCTAACTGCTCCCTCTATGCTCTTCTTTGGAACTTTCAGTACTTGGTTTCCCAAGTGTTTTGCAAACACTCTTCCATCCCGTGACTAAGACCTGCAATTACCTGATAAGGGCCCAGCAGTGTCCTTACCCAGCCTGGTTACATGCCATGCCTATGTCCCATCCTGCTGCAGGACCACCGAGCATTCCAAGCATCACCTGCCCAAGATGCCGTGTCACCAGGCATATCCCCAGCACAGCCCGTGCTGCTTTGTCCGGCCAACAGGGCACCACTGAGACAAGCCAGCAAAACCACCTCTGCCTCAGACACATCAGCTTCTTCTGCTACATCAGCACAAACATTTTACCAGTTTTTATTCAGTGAGGAACAATGAAGAACATCAGGTCTTAAGAGCAAAAGGCTGACAACAGACGAGTCCACCACACTGAGGGAAAAGGCAAACACCGTATCTTAAGTCCCAAGTAATTACCTCCTAGCAGCAGACAAAAGTGGAGTAATTCTCATTCCCCACAGATGGGAAAAGTACTATCTGAATAAAACCAGCTTCATGATTGTGACAGAAGGCACATTTAACATAGCCTGCACATGACTAGGAATATATCTCATGCTAGGACTTTATAGACATAATAAACCCTAGTTAAGTGCCCACCAAATATACCCTGGAGAAGGCAGCCATAAAAAATGGGAAATAAAGACCGTCTTAAAGTTTAGCAAGCATCTAAAAATATTTTACTATTTAACCAAGTATCTCCCCTATTACAAGGGGGTTCTAGGATAATTTTCAGGGAACAAGGTTCAAAACAGTACAAGAAGAGTTTGGATCACACTGACTAAGTATTAACTGAAACAAGTTTGCTAGCATAATTTACCCTACTATTTTGAGTTTCTTTTAACGATTCAAGACACATTTCCACTCTAATCCTCTACTCCCATTTGGAAGGAAACAGATGAATGTGATGAAATGCAATGAAGATGATAAATTCATGCCACTTGAAAATTGGCAAATGACATTTACTGGTCTCTCAGTTCCCATTTCATGATTGATATGGAACTATAAACAAGAAAATAAGTACTGTTAAAAATCTTTCTATACAGTGGCAAGTAGGGTTTTAATGGTGGCTTGCCTGTGCTTATTAACAAGCCATGGCAGTTGCTGCACACTGATCAGTAACTGCGTGAGAGCTCAGCCTACTGTGGAAGTCCTGAGTCTATGTACTTTCAATTTTAGAGCATAACCATCATACGCTCCACAAGCCAATGAAATTTCTAATAATACAAACCAATGATGTGTTAAATTGAGACACTTCTAGCTTGAATGCCAAAAACTTCACTATGATTTAAAGGATCTTCGCTTACCTTTCTCTATCAATTTACTGTTAATTTGCTACCATTGGAGCAATTTATAAAAAGGAAAAAAAAAAGGTAATATTTTATTTAATTTCTAATACCAATCCTGGTCATTTCCAATGCACACTCAAATGCCATTTATTGTACAAAATGCAATATAGTCATTCAAGAGGAATAAGAGATGCAATGAGAAGTGTTGGGGGGGAGCAGGCAAAAAGAAATCACTCTGCAAAATGTCTGCACTTAGAAGTAGGTGGCAATCCTCACTGCTCCCCTTAAAAGAGGCAGAGACATTAACAAAAGTTTAGGTCATAAATGTCTGGCTGTTTCAATTATACAAAGCAGTCTATATTTTGTTTATTATTTATTTCACATTTTTACTGCTGCACTGGTTATCATCAAATTGTAGCTTCAGAGATAATCTGTATCAACCAACATATCAATGGTCTATGAAAATGTGGGGTTTTCTAAATGTGTCTGCCACCTTATTTAACCCCAACTTTCAAGACAGAACCTAACCATTTATTTATGATTCTGTTTGTACTTTATACTAAAATCAGACATACAACAGGTTTTTTTTCTCCCCCAAGGATCTTATTCCCACTTTCTACTTGGACACTAAGATATATTGTAAGGACCATGCATGAATCACATTGATGTCATGGAGACAATTGGTGGAATAATTATGAAAACACTGCTTAATTTCTGTCTCCAGGGGCTCTCTAACAGTCCCTTAAAATCTCTGTCACATCTTTACACAGGTAGATAGTGGTAAGATTAGGGGCAATGGCTTTAAACCAAAAGCACAGAGATTTAGATTAGATATTAGGAAGAAATTCTTGCCTGTGAGGATGGTGAGACAGTGGAACAGGCTGCCCAGAGAAGCTGTGGCTGGCCCCGTCCCTGAAAGTGTTCAAGGCCAGGTTGGATGGGCCTTGGAGCAACCTGATCTAGTAGGTGTCCCTGCCCACAGCAGTGGGGGTGGAACTACTCTTTAAGGTCCCCTCCACACCAACCCATTCTATGATTCTATGATCTTTCCCCTCTACAACTGGCTTTTGGAGTAAATAATAGGTCACTGCTTCAAAAAGAATGGAAACTCGACAGGGTGAATTCAGGCAACCTTAATACAGAACATTTAAAATTGGCTTTGCCATTAAACTATTTTTTGGCCAGGTGAAATGTGGACTTCAGCAAAACAGGACACACTGAAACCACTGTAATCCTCTGTGCAGCAGTTGCACTGCAGACCACCTCCAGAAATTTCAAACTTTGCTACTAGACAACAGCAGAGCACAGCTCAGGTCAAACTAATCCCTAGCAGAAACCTTGTGAATGCAGCTGCTCTTCCAAGTATAGATCTGACCCTTGAGGTTCAGGTACAAGGTTAGAAATTGATACAGTAGTTGTCCAGCATCAGAACCTGCAGTAAAAGCAGTTGCAACAATTAAATGTCAATTTTTTATATTGAAGGACAGCAGGAAAGATACTTCACCCACCAGCATCTCCTCCTGCCCTCCAGCTGGCTCGGTATCATTACACTCAGACTAGCTTGTTATGTGCCAAATTCAGTGCACAGTGGAGAGGAAGGACAACCAAAGATCTCAGATCTCATTGTGAGCAGAAGGCTCTAAGTACTCAGGTTGCCTTATGGACGTGGTACTTAATAAGCTACTCTGGAATGCCGCTCCATATGTCCATTGTTCAACACCCATCCCCTGCACATTAGAACTCCATTAGAACTGGGAACTCCATTAGAGCAGCAGAATTTACTGCAAGAAGGTACCTGCAGGCGCTGTGGCCCTGGACACAAAAGAGCAGAAGAGACTTTAAAATAGATCTTGCTGTGCCCCAAAGTCAGTGTTAAGTGTTTCACATGAAAGCGAGAAGCTGGGCTACTGGAGGTGTTCTTAAATATAATTTTTGTCCTGTGGTTATAAAATCATAGCACAATTTAAGAAGGAAGAGTCACTTTAGGGCTGTTTGGTCCAACCTCCTGCTCAAAGCATGGCCAACCTCAAAGACAGATCAGGTTTCTCAGGGCTTTGCTGAGTGGAGTCTGGAATACCTCCAAGGATGGACATACTACACCTTCTTTAGGCAGCCTGCTCCAGTATTTGACCACCTAATTTTGTTTTAAGTATCTAATTGAAATTTCCCTTGCTTTAGCTTGTAACTGTTGCCTCTTCTCCTGATGTGCTCCTCTGAGAAAAGTCTGCCTCTGCCAGACCCCTGAGGAACTCCCAGGAACCAGTCACCAACTTCATGCCATGATCACAACCATTCAAGACTTGTATTCCAGTTAATTAGTTAATTTTCCCCCCACCTTACAACATACCTACCCAAAATCTGGAAATAACAGCCCCAAATTGCACACAAGGGTACTATAGAAGACCTGTCAAAAGCCTTGCTTAGGTCACAGCGACTGTCACTGCTCTCTCCTTGTCTGGTTCAGTGTTCTACCATGGATACTAACTTAGTTGTCCAAACTCTGGCATTCAGAATGGAGCCAGGGAGACCTGAGAGCAGACCTTATTCAGATGTAGTGTCAGGTGCTCTACTACTCATGTACTGAGAGTATGTCCTTGTGTGAGAGTTTCTTGGGCAAAATCTGAGAGTAGTCCGGGCTTGATGAGCTCTCTGATTTCTAAGAATGCAACATCATATACAGACACAAAACTGCTGGTGTTTATATCTAAGGAAAGGCACTATGGGACAAAAATCTTTCAGCAAATCACTTGAGTATGAGGTAATTTGGGGAAAGCCCAAATCACCTGGTCACATCGATGCCATGGGAAATGTGGGCATTAAGGCATAAACATCCCTGATGTTTTTTATCCCTACTGTGCCATTCCTTTGGCATAGCTAAGGTGTAACCTCTGTGGGACTCTTGGGGAAAGCAGGGCCAGGACTAAGTGGAGGAAATCAGAACAGGAAAAAATTGTGTAACAGGCTCTTTAAAACAAGGTAATTTATGGCTGTGAATGACAGGGATGAGTTTAGGTGACCTTACCTGATCTTTCCTGAGTTTTGGATGCTCCACAGTCTAACTGAAGGCTCCCCTACTCCTTTCAACAGGAGACACCTTTTGGTTTCCAGTGCTGTTTGCCACTGTGCTTCTGCACACGCTTCTGTATTTATACATGCAAATGTACCCCGATAAGCTCCACTTTCCTACAGAAGATATTCCTTTTTGTCACAAACTTGCGACTACCTAAGCATTAATTCCTGAACAGTTTCTCAGTATTCAACACAACAGTTATGCTGTCTGTATTGCTTTTGCCAACTGCCAAACTTTTCTCTGGAAACAAAAGGACTTAGAGACACAAATAATAGTCACTGGCTGCAAAGTCTCAACTGTACCTAGTATTTCCTTACTTGTCTTTTTTTTTTTTTTATTATTGAACACCAACAAATTACTTTATACAGGCAGGGAGCTGGTGATGATTGCCTACTGTAAACTTTGATTCAACAAGTTTAACTGCATGCTCTGCCTCCAGATAAATGGTGAGATTTTTTTCACAAGCTTCAGCATTCCAGATGTCAATGTTTCTGTTTTCACACACATTCTGACAGATGAAAGTTTAGTCACAGAAGAATATACTTCTAAATGGCTTTAGTTAGGTCATAAGCTACAAGATTTGCTACTAAAAAAGTTTCTCTACTATAAAAATAATACCAATAAAAATGGTGAGAAACAAACTGTTGGTTGCAATACAGTTCAACATTTCTTTCAAATTTTTTAAAAAACTTAAAAAGTTCTGTTTAATTTGGAATGAAATTTTCATCCATCGTACATCACCCTGAAGTCATACAATCATTAAAGTTGGAAAAGACCTGCATGATCAAGTCCAACAGTTAACCCAGCTGTGTTAACTTACATCCAAGAACTTTTTGAACATTCCCAGGGATGGTGATTTCACCACTTCCACAGGTAGCCTACCCCAATCCCTGACCACGCTTTAAGTGAAGAATTTTTTTCCTAATATCAAATCTTAACCTTCTCTGGTGCAACTTGAGACCATTTCCTCTCATCCTGTCACTTCTCACCTGGGAGAAGAGACTGACCCACACCTGGTTATGACCTCTTTTTAGGGAATTGTACATAAGGTCCCTCCTGAGCCTCCTTTTCTCCAGAATTACAAAGTAACTTTGAAATAAGATCATCCCACCTATCAATAGAAAAATAAATCTTAGCATTTTTAGAAGAGGAAAGAAAAGTATTTATTTCCAATGTTTCTTTGTGTGCTTTTTTTTTTTTACACCACCCCCCCCCCCCAAGAAAGCCATCGAGGAACATGGGTGTCTTGCTCAGCAGCAATGACTCATGCAAAAAGAGAAAATAACCAGCACTTGAACAGAAATACCCTAGGATGTTTCTTTTCGTGCCTTTCACACCTCTTCCATCAAACACTTTTCATCCCATTTAAAACAGTAAGCTGCCTTACAGCAGGTCCTTGCTCCCTGCAGACAATCAACTGGTTGCCTGCCATCCCTCCACTCTTCCAGAAAACGACCTGGAGCTAAAAATTCTCTTGTTTTCTCATGGAGTTGAGAAAACTTCAGATACATGACAAGATCATAAATACCTTTAAGCTATCTTTGAAGTAATCAGTCCGTAGTAAACTTATCTGTTGTAACAGGCAAAAGCAGAAGCCAACACCAGCTCGGCACCCACTGAACTACATAGATTTTTTTAATCTTAATGACTGCAAATACAAACTATACACTACCATCCCATTATCTTCTCTGTCACCACTTACACCTCTCTAGATGCTCTTCTTACCTTGATATACATCTCCTGAGCTCTCTTCTCCTTCCCTAAGTTTAATATCGGTGTTCATTGACTGTCCCATCTCACCAATTTATTTATGAAAAATTTCAGAACATTAGATGCAATGCTATTGTTTGGACACTTTGCTCAAGTACTTTCTTGCCACTCACCACCTCTTGCTTTTTTTGGTGCACAAATCACATTTTCAGTTGGGTCAAGGCAAAATTTCAACAACAACCACTGAGACAACTGAGCATTACTGGATGCCATGGACCCAGGCTGTGTCTGTTCACTGACACTGCTTAATGGAAAACATGCCACTTGCTCTTACTAAAGAAATACATTTACTAGCTTTTGTCTCTACCCAGAGTTTTTGCCATGAGACTGGTTTGTTTTCTACCACAGATACTCAACTGCAGCATCACTGTCATTTTCCAAAACGTTAAGCTCTCAAAATGTTAGCTGCTGTTAAATTCTAAAAGTGGTCTGTCCTGGTTTGAAAGACAGGTGTTTGCCAAGGAAAGCAGAAGCTTCCCCTTGGACTGAAAAAAAAAATGCGATTCTTCTGATTATTATAATTTTGGAATTAAGAGAGCTCTCAGGCAAAGATATGGGGGTAGGAATAACAGTTCTTTACTAGTATATCTAACAAGACAAACAAGAACAACAACAGCTATGAAATTACCCACAAACAGAACAGTAACTCAGTCCCAGTGTTTTTTGGCTGCAGGCACCTTTTCCCTGAGCTGCAGTTCCCGGTGCTGGGGGCGGGCGGGTCCCGCAGAGCCGCAGGAGGGCTGGGGGTGATGGCAGCGCTGTCCCAGGGGGAGAGAGAGATGGAGAGAGAGCTCTCCGCTCACGGTGTGGGTCCCGGTGATCAGTAGAGTGCTGGATGGTGGTAGTTCACAGCGAGAAGACAGCCGGGCAGGGTCCCATGGTGGTTTCCCGACGCTGGGATGGCAGGGATGGGACACAGGCGGCGATCGTCCTTCTCGTCCCAACTCCGCGGGGGAAATGGGCCGAGGCCCAGCCTTCCGCTTCCTCTTCTGGCTCTTTGAATCTCGCGGGGCTTTTCCTCTTCCCTCCCGTCCCCTCCCCCTTGTCACCAGGGCCCAGTCAACAGGTATCTTAGCATGACAATGGGGAAAATTCCACAGAGGGAAAAAGGGAGAGAACTAACCCTCAACATGGTCTAGACAATAGCTGTGTTTGTAGAAGTTTGTCTTCACTTATGGATCCTGAAAAAGGGTGTGTAGGCTTACAGCTGTCTGAAGTGACAAAAAAACAAAACCCTGAAACAAGCTGATCTGTGAATTCTCATTAGAGCCCTAAGAAGTGAAAAGACTGAGGTGTTGGCACATTTGAGGTCAGGGGAGGAACAAAGAGAACGCCCCATGAACACATGGACTGTTCAGACTCTGCACCCAGTGCTGAAGAAGCTGAAAGAGTTTTACTGTGAGCAGCTAAAGACTTCCCACACTGAGCCTGGATATGTCTTCCTAAGCTGGAAAGACAGAAGGGCAGGCAGTTTATGCAGTGTGCACCCAAAGACTAATTCAATGTCCCAAATTCTTCCCCACAGACATTTCAATGACTCCAAGGAAGCTATTTTGGCAGAAATATTATGAGAGTATTTTTATTTCGACAAAATGGCTACCTTGCCAGAATTAATTACAACAGATGTTTCAGCAATTATAAAATCACTTAAGTAATTATCTCAAATACCTTTTTGGCCATCTCCACTATGATAAACACCTCAAACTAAATTATACTGAATAAACTGCAGTGGGATCGTACAAAACCTTGGCTTTGGGAGAGACAGGATGAAGCTAGTGCTTGGCACTTAATGTCATCAGCATTAAAACAATTCAGCTAAAGTATATATAATTTTGTTGCTGACCTTACATTATTACATAATTAAGGTAATTTAAGTAATTACTTGCTAAAAAGACTAATTTTGTTCATCAACGTAAAGACTCTCAAAGAACAGCAATATGAGGGAATTAGATTCCAATAGAGCAATTTGGGAAGAATTAGAACCTCCAGTGAATAAAGTGAAATGGGAGTAAGTAGTAAAAAAGGGAAGGACAATAAAAGTTCAGGAAACTTGGTTACTACTCTGTGTTTTGACACAGACATCCCCTGAAACTCCCGAGTACTCTAAACATAGTAAAAATTTTCTTGTCACATATAAAATATCCACTGCGAGACTTGAAACTGTAAACTTAAATTTAATAAGGTGCTAAAATTCTCCCAAGCCAGACAAGCAAAAATCCTTCCTTAGGGATGTCTATAATCAGATTGATTCTGTGACTCTACTGAAGACAATTTTGTCTCCCCTCCAAAATGTGATTATCCTAGAAGATGCCAACAAATTAACTCTTTAATTGAGTACACTGAGAATGCAGCAACCTCAGTTATTTCAAGCCATAAGCTCATCCATAAAAATATCCGACCTAATTCCTGCACAACAATGTAATTGTAAACTGCAGAGTTTTTCCTCTGAAGAAATGTCTTATTATAAATGATGCTGTAAATGAAACACTGGTGTCTTCTGCAAACTTCCCAAGAGTTATGAGGATGTCAAAAGAATGCTACATTTGAGAAACTTCAAGTGAAGTTCTTGAATTACTGTCGATTCATTATCTCTTTTAGAAGTGATGACCTTGTGTTCAGACTCTTTAACTTTTTTCTGTCTCTAAACTTTGTAAAAAAAAATACAAACCTTGTAAAAGAAAGTAATTTATGCAGCTTTAAACTTTGCTTGTGGTTTAACCTTGATGCTATTTTGAACTGGATGATGACAGGTACCAGCTTTTATGACCGGAGGAAGATTCTGTTACAAGTAATCAATATTTTGTTTGTTTAATAACTAAGGGATTGCTTGAGTATATAACTGAGGACTTAAATATTTGGCAGGGCTATGAAACATGTTAATTACAATTTTAAGTTACACGAATCCTACAGAAGGATTTAACAGAAGAAGCAACACTTGAAGAGACTATTTTAGTATTTCAAGCAAGTGTGCCATGCTAATAATATAAAATTTCAAAGTACTTTATCTATAAAGCCAGGAGACTTTGATATATACAATCTATATTTTTAACACAAGTGAGAGAACTTTCAAGCACTCTTAAGAACGTCAAGCCTAAGAATTGATGGGACTGCAATGATATTGCAAAGGATACAGTTCTTCAAAACAAAATTTCAAAGGCATTACAAAACCTGGTGAATAAGGAATGGAAACTACTGCCCAATTCAAATACATCACTGCAAGCAGAGAAACTCACCTCTGACAACATATTTTAGAAGGGACAGAAGGAGGATCCCAAACAGCCCCCGAAGTATCCAAACACATTTTTGAAAACAAGCTGCCACCCCAACTTAGACCTGAAGAAATGACAGCACTTGTAGAATTTTACCTGTGATTGATATTGGCTTTAGTTGAGCATTAAAATGTTGTAACTCCATTTTTTTAAAGGCTTCTTGCATTAATCCTCAAACAGCCAAACAATGTGAGCCAACAAGGGTAAGACAGAGTCTATGTGGGATGTAGCTTGAATTTAAGATGCTTAATTTTCATTAAACTTCCCATCTCAAGTAATTCTTTAAACAAACTGGAGGTTAAATGATATTGAGGTTTTAAGTGAAATTTTTCAGAGCTGCTTCATCAAGTAATAGAATTAAATCTTTCCTCTCATTACACAGCTTCCTGGGATTTAATTTGTTCTCTCACAAACATTTTTAGTTTTGCTAGGTCAGAAAAAAAAGACCTTTTTAAACAGACTTGTCATGAGAAGTAGTTAGATTATCTATTATCATTATCTGTGCTCCATTTTAGGATTTAATACCACTTTCCTCCACAATAAATGTAGGTATGATTTGCGTGGGGATGCAGTTTGCATCTTTCCTGGGGAATAGTGGAGCAAATGAGGAGTTTCATTACCTTTTTTTTTTGCGCCTTTTTTATATGAAGAAAGAAAAAAAAAAAAAAAGCCCAGATTTGTGATTAATAACTTTGTTTGCTTACTTCTGTCAGGTTTTCCTCCAGGGCATAGTAAGAATCTTTACAGTATGACACTAAAAGGACTGTCATGTGCCTGAAATTGCATCGCATAAACAATTACATGTAATTCAGCTCATGGCTTCCTCAGAGGCTTCCTCAAAGGCTACATTATTTGGTTTCTGACTCTAAAATATCTTCCCTGTCATATCCTCCAACACTAAAAATGATAAGAGGAGACTTTATCAAAGCATAGTGCTACCTTACAATGGGAAAACGCTTTTAATTCTTTAACATAGGGGACAAAGGCTAAAGGGATCCAGTTGTTTGGAGCTGTGGAAGGGTAAATTCAGAGGAAATAAGATGAGGGTTTGACATTAGTTAACCACTGGATATACTGTCAAGGAATGAGAAGGATTGTCCATCGTGAATTAGACTGAGAATGAAGGATATTTTCAGGCCACGCTCTTTGTCCATCACTAAGTATGGGATCTGTTCCAGGGTCACTGGATCAAACTCTATTGCCTTTCAGAAGGTAATCACAGGCATCATCTGTGGCCCCAAACTCTACAAATGTATGGAGGAACTAAATATTTTATATTTTGGCTGAATTGGTTATGTGGAAATAAAATGTGTCACAGGCCACAGAGAGAGTCAATGGTAAAAGGAAAACAACACACCAACAACACACACCACTGCCTGGCATGGAAAGGGATCATCTCCAAGTGCTTTTTATTGGAAAAAAAACAGTGGATAAGTTTGGCTTTGGGCTAATAAAATACAGTGGAAAGTTCTGATAGGTCTGAGAAGTAAAAAGTCTGGAGAGCTGTCCTAAGCAAAGGAATACTGAGGGATGAACAACTGATGTGGAAATAGTGCCTTTTCCTTTGACCCCCAAATAATTTTTAGCAATTTTAACATTTATGTGAAACAGAACTTAGGTTATTTGGTTTTATTGTCTTGTGAAATAGCATTGCTCAAATATTTCCTTGTGTATCAGTGTCATTACCTAATGATCATGGAAGGATCCTGTCTGAAAGATTCAGTCCTTTCATGCATGACTGAAGAATTGGTTTGAAAAGTACAGCCAGGTCTTATGGCTCTGAGTTCCATGCCAGCCTCTACAAATACTTGTGTCCAAGTAAATGATAGGCAGCATTAAAGAGAAAATGAAAAAAAATTTGTAAAACTCATGCAGTCCAGTTTTTCAATGTGAGCATTAATGTGCCCATCATTCTTCAGAATTGAGCCACTTCTCAAGAAAGTTTAAAAATAAAATATAGTAAGCAGGATGAAATATTTTCAGTCATGAAATATTCCACTGCATCTTATAACGAGGGAATCCACTGGATGAAAAATGTATTTCCAGGAGTAAAATAAAATAATACGACAATGTGAGAAAATGATTGTTGTAAAGTGTTTACTCCAATCCCTGAACATGTAGGCTCCTGCTGTCCTTGGTGGGGATAAATCTGACAACCACTCTAACAAGTAATGTGAACAAAAGGTGTATCATATCCACTAGTGTGAAGAAACTGTCTTCACTACACACAGGCAAAATGTCTGCTGATGCTGATTTTTTCAGCTAATTCTGTGTTCTCCAATTGACACTCAACTTCTTTATTTCTGGAACTATTAGCATCCTCTCTACAACTTCAAGGCTGTTTCCTGAAATTGTCCTTTTTATAATATTAGTCTAGGAAGACTGGCTTGAAATAAAACCCTGACAAGAAATCAAAGAGTAAGTTATTTTCTAAAGGAGTTTCCCTGGAGAATCAGGTCAAAAGCCTACTTCCAGCCTTGAACACTTGGAAGACATGAAAGCAAGCTTTGTTTTAGAAGCTCAGATGTCTACACACAAAGATGATAATTGTTTTCTCTTTTTTTCTGTTTATTGCTTTTGAAGAAATTCAGTTCGAGACCTGGGATGCATCAAAGGAAAATGTGTATTTGGATGGGCTTTGTTTGATGGCAGGAGCTTTCCTTGTTAAGTCATCAAAACAGCCCGGAGTGAGAAGGTAGCAGAAGCTCTTCTGGAAAAAGAGTGCCAACCATCACTGAGGACAATCACAGGCACAGAAACTCAACAGCTTTTATGTTCTCTCCTTTTATGTGCATACAGTTAGGGAGCTGGATGTCACATGCGTGAGGAGCCAAGGTATCTGATCCAAAAACTCATCAAGTCAATATAAACATGCCCTTTGACTTCAGATGATCTTGGGACAGGCCCTCAAGGCTTTTACAAGTCAGAGATTTTCTGACATAATTTGGATAATCTTCCAGGTGGGGGTGGTGTCAAAAGCAGACCTGAGCTCTGTGTATTGGTTGTGACTGTGATCAAGATGGCTTTTCATGCATTCTTTATTGCAGTGCAAGATCCTTTATGGGAATACCAGCATGTACTCACCTAAGGAAATTCTTATTACAAAAGTCTAGAACGAGGATAATGTGTTTCTATGTTACAACAGGCTCATGACTTTTGTTCCATTACAGCCTATGGATATTGCCTATGGAGTAAAGAGGGACATGCTGCCTACGACTTCACTGCCAATACACAGAAGTATTGGGCTATTCTGCTGATTCTCTTTAGTCTTATGTGCCTTGTGGATTAAAACAAATAACCAACCCTCCAACTGAATAACCCAAACCACTAACTCACAATTGCACCAGAATATTTCTTTCTGTTGCATTCAAACCTAAGACAGTTCAGCTTGTATACCGGTCCATTTTAGGGACATGTAAGGAAAAGTTGCAGCCCACAGCTTGGACAGGAGCTCTCTGTGCTGGGTTAAGAACTGGCTGGATGGCCGGGCCCGGAGAGTGGTGGTGAACAGTGCTGCATCCAGCTGGGATCAGTCACCAGTGCTGTCCCTCAGGGGTCTGTGCTGGGGCCAGTCCTGTTCAATATTTTTATTGAGGACATGGATGAGGGTACTGAGTCTTCCATGAGTAAATTTGCAGACAACACTAAGCTGGGAGCATGTGTTGATCTGTTGGAAGGTAGGAGGGCTCAGCAGAGAGACCTGGAATGGTTGGATGGATGGGCAGAGTCCAGTGGGATGAAGTTTAAGAAGTCCAAGTGCCAAGTCCTGCATTTTGGCCACAATAACCCCTGCAGTGTTACAGGCTGGGGATGGTGTGGCTGGACAGTGCCCAGGCAGAAAGGGACCTGGGGGTGCTGGTCCACAGCGACTGAACATGAGCCAGCAGTGTGCCCTGGTGGCCAAGAGGGCCAATGGCCCCTGGCCTGGATCAGGAATGGTGTGGCCTGCAGGAACAGGGAGGTCATTCTTCCCCTGGACTCAGCACTGGTGAGGGCACACCTTGAGTGCTGTGTCCAGTTCTGTCCCCTCAGTTTAGGAAGGACGTTGAGACACTTGAGCACATCCAGAGGAGACAACGAGGCTGGGGAGGGGCTTGGAACACAAACCCTGCGAGGAACAGCTGAGGGAGCTGGGGTTGTTTATCCTGGAGAAAAGGAGACTCAGGGGTGACCTCATCACTCTCTACAACTTCCTGAAAGGTGTTTGTAGTCAGGTGGGGCTGGTCTCTTTCTCCAAGCAGCAACTGACAGAACAAGAGGACACAGTCTTAAGCTAAGTCAAGGGAAAATTAGATTGGATATTAGAAAAAAGATTTTCATGGAAAGAGTGATAAAATATTGGAATGGTCTGTCTGGGGAGATGGTGGAGTCACCATCCCTGGATGTGTTTAAGAAAAGACTGGATGTGGCACTCAGTGCCATGGTTTAGTTGAGGTGTTAGGGTGTGGGTTGGACTCAGTGATCTTGAAGGTCTCTTCCAACCTAGTGATTTTGTGAATTCTGTGAAAATGCAATGGTGTCCTGTGAGACTGTGCAGGCAGAAGGCCCAGGCTGGAGGTGTGCCTTCCCCATGAAGCCTTCATAGGCATAGTGTCACAGAACTGAAGTTTTTCACTCAACATTCTTATTTTTATTTTCTGATTTGGCTTTTGAGAGATAATGTCCATTATCACATTAATTCCCATTCAACGCTTCTTAATGCATGTATTATTTATCTTTGGAAGATCCTTTATGCTCTTGTGTGAATTCCAATTGTTAT
Source organism: Cinclus cinclus (assembly GCF_963662255.1). NCBI lineage: Eukaryota > Metazoa > Chordata > Aves > Passeriformes > Cinclidae > Cinclus > Cinclus cinclus. The sequence continues at coordinate 7,452,874 of NC_085048.1, forward strand.
GGCTCATTTTAATTTCCTTTAAGGCCCTTGGCCACTTTTTCTGTTGGAGTCTGGGTGGTTCCACTTAACAGAAGCTTTGTTATGCAGATACATTAAGCTTCTGTGCCCCACCTTTGAACTTCTGAATAAACAGTACCAATCCATCTGATGTATTTTATACAGTCGAATACAAAAAAGATGACAGAGCCTAAAGCATGGGCAAAGTCATGCATAACCCCAGCATGTACAAAAACCAAAATAATTTAATTTGGGATAGGTGTCAAGCAATTTAATTTTCAATTTATTTTCCTTTTGTCTGGTTTGGATGCTGATCTGTACTGGTGGTGACATATATAAATTTATCACGTGGCTGTGTATTTGGCCCAGATAAAAACCTTCATCAGAGCCACATTATAAATACCAAAATTCTATAGCAAAGGAAGATTCTTTTCAAACTCAAGTCAGTCTCAGAGGATTTGATCTCATGACTGCTTCTGACGAATAATGATGTCTGAACATTAGATATTCAAGCAAATTGTAGTGTTTGACAATACCAGTAGTAATTCCAAGTGTTTTCTCCTGTGTAATTTCTTTTTTTCACAGTTTATCATATCAAAACAGTTTGAAGAGAGAAAATAGCCATGACTTTTCCATTTAACCAAACTCCTGTCTTCTCTCATTTATTTGTTTCCTCTAATCATGACACAATAAAGTCAAGTATTTGAGTGAAGGCCCTTCCTTTCATTGCATGTAACATTATTAAGGGACTGTGTGATTTGGATTTCCATGTCTGTATAGAAATAATTAGAAAATATGATTTACACTTTTTTTTTTTGTCTGGGAAAGCTTTTGGGATAAATTCTCCCTTGCTCTGTGCGCACTGAGAAAAATTAAATTGGGTAAAGGGCTCAAAGGCAGTCTAGAAAGCTGTATCCAAACTTCCATTTAGCTCCAATCCCCCTGCTGAGGGCAGTGACACTTTGCACTAGACCAGGTTGTTCTACGTTCCGTCCAACCTGTCCTCAAATGCGCCCAGGGATGGGGTATCCACAGCTTCTCTGGGCACTGCCTTAAGGACAGTGGTGCACCAGAATAAACAAGGTTCTATTTGCTCAGGTTTTAAAAGTTACATGATTTGAAACATGCATTTTTTACAGCCATGTGCCTGCCTATGCATGAGGAACCAGTCAGAAGGCAGATGTAATGCTGTGAAGCATCTACTCCTTATCTAAATGTGCACAAGTTTAGACCCTACATTAATGCTCTCCAAATCGACATCTAAAATATTTTCGTAAGTGCCCCAAACCAGAAAACTGAATATACACACTTTGTTCCCCAGCAGAGGCCAAATTTAATTCAGTGTGATCTTTACCCACCACAGTCACCTTGCACCAGAGCAGAACAAGAAAAAAAATACCATGCCTCAAATCCCTGAGATTTCATCAGAAGGAAAAAGATCACAGCACTACTGAGAGCAACTTAAGTGACAAAGTCAGGTAGAAAAGATCTCTCTTTGGGAGCCTTCAAAGCAACTGTTTCTTCCCAGTGGCTTTATAAGGAATTTATGCACTTACTTTACAGGCAATCTTCACCAGAACATAAAATTTAGGTGCAAATCAGGCATCTACATTCCTTCACATGATGTGTTGTTACTGGCTTGGCATAGAGATTTACAAGAGATTGAATTAAACAGCCTGAAGGATGTACAAAATACATGCATATAAAAATATACAGATAATGAATATTACAGCTATATTCACAGACTCCTAAGACAAAACTGATTGCAGCACAAATGCTCACAGCAGCCAGAAATAGGAACACTTGGATTTGGAGTCAGGCTGGACATATCTCTCTGCATCCTACACATGGGGGTGGGGGACACCAAAGCCCTTCAAAACACGATCTGATATTTGTTAAGTCCAGATAAAAGAAAGGGTTTGAAGTTTGGGATTCCGCCCTTCTCCCTCATGCTCAACCTCAGTGCTGCTGATTTTATAAGATATTCAAAGATACATACTGGAGAATGAAGGGAGGAACTTGCCTTGAGGCTACTGAAACGCTCTTGGTAATAGGTTAAAAATATGAAGCATTTAAAGTGTCTGATGTTCCTTTTGATATTCTCCAGGCAATTTTCTAAATCAGCTTCAAATTTTAGTAATTTTCGGCTTTAAAACAAGCAGCAACACAAATGATTAAAAGAAACAACAACAAAAAATTAACACACACCCAGATGGTAACTATTATCTGAGCCAGAAAATAGAGACAAATACATCCACTTAGGGCAAACTAACATATTGTATTATATCACTATGATGTACTGTAATGGGATATGATTTACATTAAAACTTGTGAATTAGAGATTTAACTTATGGCCTTTCTCCACAAATTACAACAACAAACAAGAGCAGGAAAATCAGCTCTAATAACAGCATGCATCCCATCACAATTTGATTGATTATTTTTAGACCAAAGTCATGGATGAAATATTCAAAAGTGCAATATCGTAACAATATTCCAGAATGTGATTTAAGTGAAAATCCTGATTCCCTGCAGTCAATAAAGGTTTTATGGCAATCTTCCCAAGAATTGGGGGTGTTTTATGTGAGAATTTGACTACAAAACACTCCAGAATAGTTAGGCAGATGGTGTGACCATGGCTTATTATGTTAAATGCAAAGGTCTCCGTTGTGCTCCCTCCATCTGTTTGCTCATCCACCTCTTGTCTTGTATCATAACCTCATAAGATTCAGATTTTAGGCACCATCTTTAGCTGAGTGTGCTGAAACCCCCAGCACAAAAGGAGACAGTGCTTTGGGCTTCTCTTTGTTAATGCAACTGAGCTAAACAGATAAACAACTTGACAGGGATGAGTTTGCCAGATTTATTCTCTGTAGCAAATTGTACTTCTAATTGCATAAGGTTCTCTTCTCTGCGTGCTGTCATCTGGTTTGTGATGTGCTGCACCTCTTAAGCACTGCAAAATCCCTCTCTGAGACAGCTGCATTTTGTGATGGATACTACACAAACATACACATAAATACAACACGTTTCAGTTCCCTATTTATACAACTGCTTTCTACAAAAGATCCTAGGACTGAAAGTTACTCTGAGAGGGAGAATGACATGGTAAGTGGATTCCAATGATTTGAGGTTTTTTCTCCCTAAGTGACTTGCCAGAGCCAAGCTCATCTGTATGCACCAATATTCTCTAAATAATAAAAAATGGGGATATTGTTTCCTCTCCTGACGGATGTGCACTCAACTTTATCCACACTGTGCTTTAGCAGCTCTGCAAGAATGTAAAACAGCAATCTAATATCCTGCTTAAATTTGCTAGAAACAGCCACTGAGATCATGGAAGGCAACTTTTCCCTGCTGAATGTGTGCCTCCCTGGATGCTTGAGACTGGGAGAGGAATGATGAGCACCCACCTCAGTTCAAACAGCTCTATTCCTTCCTATCTGTTGCAAAGAGGGGGGAAAAAAGCCCAAAGAAGATATTTGGGTGATAAATGGGCAGTAATTACAACTGCAGCACCTCCAGCAGTACTTGAACCAATGTTACTCCAGCTCCTTTGGTATCATCATGATGCTGTAACCTCAGGCACATGGTGAGCCACAGATGACATTTATCCTGCTGCACCTCCCCTGTTTTTGTTACAAGCTGCTGTGACTAAGGCTTGGGTGGTGTCCTGACTTGTACCACAACCACAGCTCTGTTTAAGCACAGACTGACCTTTGCTTACTGACTGTCGAAACATGAATGATGTACCTCTAAATGTAAGCCCCATAAAATAAAAAAAAAAAAAAAGGAAAAAAGAAATTATATAGCTGCTTGTGTCTCCTTGGCTTTGGGAAAGATTCTCCCATCAATAAGTCATTCTTGAAATGAAGTTGGTAAGAAGAAAGAGATGTGCAGAAAAGGGTGAACAAAATGCCATTTGGGATGGGTGTATCAGATAGCCAGGATGATGGGACTGCTCTGCTTGGAGAAACAGCTGAGATAGCTTTCATTTCTTTGAAAAATAAGGGGAACGACAATGAAAGAGAGATAACAGTATTAGGAGAACTATGCCAGCAATGAAATGACAGAGGGAAAAGTAACTGGAAGCAGAACATGTCAAGGAGAGGTGGCAGATCATGTCATTGTGGTTTATTCTGTGGCAAAAGAGAGATCAAGTTTTGCAATGCTCAGGGTCAGGCAGTAATGAGGTAGGAAGCAAAGCCACAGAAGTGACTCACAAGCAGGTTACACTCTCCTGTGAAAACTGGAACTTCTCACAAATTTCATAGTGCCAAATCCATTTTTAGCAATTACCCTGCAGAATAATTTTTCCCTCATTTGCAACTGCCTAATATGCTTTTAGTAACTGCAGCGATCCACAAGTTAAAACAGAGAAGGCAGGGATTTTTCTGGCTACCGTTTTTAGAGTTTTGTCCTTTTTGGATTAAATGAATCATAATGTTTACTATGGTATTTCATTTTAATCCCCTGTCTTATACTCCAGCTGGAAGTGGGTAGGATAACCAGCACTCTTGCCCAGTTAACTCACAGTTGGTGTTAAGAAAGGACATAACACCTGAAATAAGATGGAGAACATACATAGGAAGGCAGAGAGACATGCCATGGGGATTGCTCCTTTGCTGTTATGCTCGGAGGGACAAACTACTGCTCAGGGTGATGGAGACCCACCAGCTGTGCTGCTGTGGTTCCTGCCAAGCCCAGTCTGAGTGTGGACACTGCCAACCTCCCCACAGCATCAACCTTACTCCAGCTATAAGAAGTTAAAACTCATGTAACATTCGGCTCTCACCTGGTTTCAATGGCAAGCTTGTGCCTTCCCCCCACAAACTAAGCAAGACGTATCAGGAGAGTAAGGAGTGGTATGTTGTGACAAATCTTTGTCACAGAGCTGAAATGCCAGCTACACAGCAGAAGAAGCATGAGTGCCAAAGAGCTAAAGAAAAGCAAACAGAAAGCAAAAAGATATGAAAAAGAAAGAGTAATGGTAGCAAGATTTAAAAATATCTCATGTAACTGAGAAAAGCTGGCAGGATTTAATGCATGCTACCCTTGTTGGTGCTGTATAAATGTCTTGTTCTGTTCCATTCTGGTGCTAGTCCAGGGTCAAGTATATTCAGTGTCCTTTATAATCAAGCTGTCAATATAAAGTCTTGATGCTATACATTGATTTTGTGCCACAAGAAAGAGGAAGTTATCCCTTTGTGTTCAGCACTGTCACAGTGACTTAGTATTTCTTAGCCTACAGTATTCAGTATCACCATCAGGAACAGGGTACCTACCTGACCCCACACATTTTACCTGTATTTTCTATGCATTTATGTTCTCCACAAACGTGCTGATGATGTAATGTAGCAATTTATTTAGAAGCAATCTGTGAGGTTCCAGTATGTACCAACAAACTAGTTGTAAAAACTTCTGTGAACTACTGGCAAAGGAGAAATAAAATGCCCCTGTACTCCTCAAGGAAGATACAGAAATGTAGCACTTAAATAGAAAAAAAAAAAAGTTCACACAATAAATGATAGTAACAATAATACTTAGTACTTACATGGTTCTGTCTCTTTTAATTACTCCAAAACTTCCCAGGAGAGATCAGACTGAGCCTCAGAGAGGCTACATAAAGTGAAGAGTTGTGTGACTTGCCAAACCCAGCTTTAAAACACAGCTAAGAAAATTTGCACTTTCAGTCCTGTTTCTTCATATTAAGCAGGTTGTTTTCTCACCAATTTCCCCAAGTCTTTTTAGCAATGAGCAGGGATGATACAAAGGCTCTTCCATCTGAGCTGCCAGCTACCTAAACTGCAAATGAAAACCGGCAGTGCTTTTTCTATTTAAATGTTAGAAAAAGCAGATGCTGCCCAAGAAATTCTAAAAGCATAGAAAATCTAAGAAAATTGTGGTGTATTTCTCTATTTTATGACCGGACAGTATTTGTCAAGAAAAAGGTTACAAATTAAGGAAGATGAATTCAGCAGGAATGGAGGTGCAAGGCTGCAAGGCTGCACAGTGCCAACACTCTCCCATTACAGGTTGACATTGATACGAGCCCAGACTGCAAGGTGTTATCTGAAAATGGAGCAAGCAGGAATCTGGAAGGAGCTCAACTGGACACCTCAAAGGTGGTACCCACAAACACAACCTGAGCCTGTTGTACACACCTCATTACTGCAGAATTACACAATTTTGTTTTGGGTTGGAAGGAACTTACAGATCATCTAGTCCAACACTCCTGCCATAGGCAGGGACACCTTCCACTAGACCAGGTTGCTCAAAGCCTCATCCAGCCTAGCCTTAAACATCTACAGGGATGGGATGTCCACAACCTCCCTGGGAAGCCCGTGCCATTCCCTCACCACCCTTAGAGTGCTTCTTCCTTAATCTAATCTAAACATCTAAACCCGCCTTCCTCCAGTTGAAAGCTGTTTGCCAATGTCCTGTCACAAGTTTTTAAAGGTCTCCTGAGAAGACAATTCAAAACCTTGCCAAGGAGCCCAGTTCATTGCCTAGCTGTATTTGTCACCAGACTTTCCTACTAGCTGATTTAAACCTCCAATTTCAGGTATTGCTTCCCAGACAGTGAATTCCCCTTTTATATTTCTGCATCTTGGTATTTTTTCTTTTTTCTTCCCACTTCCACATCTACGTGCAGAATTGCCTTGCACTGATAAATCAAACAAAAGAAAGTCACCTCTATATTCTCCAAGCCTTCCTCTCCTCCCCATGAGGTGACCATCCACACATGACTGCCCATGAGACAAGCAGGGGACAGTCTTGGCACGGGCCAGCCCATGTCTTGGGGTTGTCTTTGCTGTCTCTCAGCTCGACCACTCTTCCTTGGTTTACTTGAGAAGACATTTCATGTGACTGTATCACAGACCTTATTCAAATCCCAACATTGCAGCTTCACTATTTCCTTCCCACCTGTCAGAGGGTGCCCAACACCCTGCTATACGCAAGCAGAATTTGTTGGTCTTTTACTTTGTCAATAAACCCTAATGAAGTATCTTTAAGTTACTCTCAAGTGAAAGGTTTCTTACTAAACAAGGTATTTGCTTCTCTCAATGTTTCTTCCTCCCCCCCTCCCCGCTAACCTTAAAGGTTTTAAGTTGCCAGCAACAAATCCTTAGGGAGCTGGCTGACTCACAGTCTTCTTCCAACAGGATCCTGTAGGTCTCTGGATATCTGACATAGGTGGTTCCCATTCCCAAAAGAGATGGGGAAACTCTTTGAACAAGATCGACAGAAGAGTAAGATCCATCTGCCTGAATAAGGTCCAGCTGAACTGTTTCCAGTGTTTGCAAGATACTTCAGAAACATTTAGTGGCTGGTCTCACTTGGCTTGCAGATAAACTCTGAGGTCCACTTTTGAAACAGAGATGGTTCAGATGACAGATTTGTAGCATTTTCATTATTTATGAGAACTGCCATAAAAAAAGAAAAGTTGGCAATACATGTGTATATGTTTCATAAAATAGGACCACACACAGGTAGCCTGGGGTATGTGACTTCTTGAAGTACCAACTACTGACATGCAAGATGAGCTGCTTCTCACTGGGGCTGTTCTACAAAGAGCAGGAAGATGCTGGTCCCCAGGGGCCAAGTTACCCATCCCATCCTCCCACAGCACAGTTCTCCTGCACCTTTTTGGCCCAAGCTGACGTTTTCATCACCTTTGGATTGGACTTCACCAATTGCAAGCGATGCATGCTGAGTGGCACATTAAAACTACTTTTTAATGTCTCACTATTAAACTTGCTTTCAATATCAAACAAAACATTAAAGATCCATTATTTCTCCATACCACCTAAAGACTTTTTAATGACATTAATTACAAGAGAAGAAGAACATATTTTTCAGAAGATCAGTTTAACAACACATCTAACGTTTAGTAACTTTAAATATCATCTATTAGATCTGATGTTATTTGAAAAATGCCTGTGAATATTTATAGTATTTCAAGGGTGTGAAACTAAACACACCCTAAACTTGCCCAAAATAAACCTGCCTGTTTCTTTTTTCACATATCTAATAGAGCTCTACAGCTTTCATGAGTCTTTAGGACTGCGAAATTATTTGATTTTGCAGAAACACATAAATAAAATGTCTACCATGATCTATACATAAAATCTGAGATAAAGGAGAAGTCATCAGCATTAACTGCTCACAGAAAACAGACTGTTTTAAAATGGCTTTCTGGGATGATGACTCTGCCACAATGGTGAAAGGCTTCCTGCCTAAATGACCAAACAGCAGTTGAGGAGCTGTGAAGAAAGAAATTTATGTGAAGAGTGAAATTTCGATACACTATATGCAGGCAGCAAAGAAAGAGTATTTATGAGTTTATTTTTCAGTCTCATTTTAGGCAGGGGGAAAAGACACCAAGGAGAGCAAGCACAAGGGAAATAATGCTTAACTTGCTCACCAGATCTCCTTGAGGCTACCACAGACTTGTCTGAAAAAGAACAGAAGAGACCACCTATTTGGATTTCTAACCTCCCCTCATCTTTCGTTCTTGATAAAGGTTAATGACTAAGTGAAAAAGAAAATTGGCATGCTCCTATAAAAGCCTAAGGTCAAACATAAAGGGCAGTCTCAGGTGAACCACAGAATCACAGAATGGTTTGGGCTGGAAGGAAGAGACCTTCAAGATCATCTCGTTTCAATCCCTCTGCCATGAGCAGGGACATGTCCCACTATCCCAGGTTGCTCAGTGCCACATTCAGTCAGGCCTTGGACACTTCCAGGGATGGGGCAATCTGGGCAACCTGTTCAAGTGTCTCATCACCCTCAAAGTGATGAATTTCTTTCCAATATCAAAATCTAAACCTACACTCCTTTAGCTTAAGGCCATTCCCCCTTGTCCTATCACTACATTCCCGTAATAAATCCCTCTCCAGCTCTCCTTTAGGTACCTTCAGGTCCTGGAAGACACTCTAGGGTTCCCAGGAGCCTTTTCCTCTCTAGTCTGAAGAAACCTAGCTCTCTCAGCCTGTCTCCACAGCTCAGGTGCTCCAGCTCTTGGACCATCTTTGTGACCTCTTCTGGACTCACTCCAACATGTTTCACATCCATTCTCCACTCAGCCTAAATCTCTGCTTAGCCAACTTCCCTGATATATGTGCAAGATATTTTTCCAGCCAGAAAAAGCTGTTGCAGAACAGCAAAAGCACCAAGACTTATTTTTACTGCTATTTTTATTACTAGAACAATCTGTATCTGCATGAAGAGTTCTAACTTCACCAGAGATGATAGATGAGAGAAAAGGAAATTATTAATGCTTAAGGACTAGGATAAATCAAATATCTGAGCATAGGGAACTTCCTGCAAACCGGCAGAGGACTCTGCTACAGTTCCTGGGAAAAAAAGATCTAAGGGAAGTAGCCTACTTCCTACCTGCCCAACTAATGGAAAATGTAGCTAACCTGCTCTTATCAAGATACAGAGCTGAAATGCAAGTTGTATGAGGAAGACAAATGGCAATGGTTAAATGCAGTAAGAAGATGGAAAGTGCCAGTTTGGATTCATCTATACAATCAGTTGGGCACCTGTCCTTGAACATGGAAGAACAGCACAGCTCATTGTGGGGGCTTGGCTCCAGATCTCGTGACACAGACAGATGTGATGGGTCCACCGAGCTCCCTGGTACTAAACCTGAGGCATGAAAATGGATTTCTTTGCACATGCAACTGCCTTTCCTACTTATTTCAGGAAAACAAAAAAAACAAAACAAAACCTCACATTCAGCACACCTATAACAGATCTTTGTAATTAGCCAGTGAGGGGAAAAAAAAAGCCACCAACCAAACATGTCTCCTCATAGCCTCAGAGTTTCACAGCTGAGGTTTTCAAGCCAAATGAAAAAGAGCCATGACAGCAGTCATTCTTTCTTCCCCTTTCCAAATCACACAGTACTGCAAAACTTGCAATCAAATAACAAGAACTGGCAAACTTGAAGATATTTACAACCTTATGAATTATGCTGTGTCTGAGAGACTTGAATATCTGGGAGAGACATGCATTCCACAGCCTAAGGACGTGGAGGTGACCTTACTTTAACAGAAAGGACAGTGCCACAGTTGATCAGTCCCTAAATTAAAATCTAGTCTGGAAAATATATTTTTATAATGGCCATCTGATTCTGAAATAATCTATCAGTCTGCCAAAGCAAGGGCTTCAAGATTATTAAAGTGCCAACTACAATTTATGCCCAAGATGCTTTGCTGGCCTTCTCTCATGTCACATAATGCCAAGGCTCTCTGTCACCCATCCTTTGGGGCCTCCCAGTTTATTCTGATTGAGGTGAGGTCTTCTCATGCCAAGGACTCTGATGGCAGGGCCCCATCCCTGACCATGCTTCCCAGCTTCTTGCTGATTTCTTCTCCAAAAATTCAGCGTAACATCAAGCCAGGTGGGCTATTCCAGCCTATTTTAATTTTTTTTTATTTCTTCCTTAATGCCTGACTGCTCTGTTCTGGGGAGTTGCAAGAACATCTGCTACAAGAGCAGACTTGTACTAATTTCTACTTACTGATGTATGATGTCACGTATATGTACAACATGTTTTATATGTTTGGTGCACAGCAGAGCTGATGTCAAATGGGAGAGATTAAAGGAAAACAACTTCAAGATAGGGCTCTTGAGAGGTGGGAAACAGGCTCAAGCCTTGCCATAGCCCAGCTCTGAGGCAGATGCAAATCAAGACCTCCACTTCCCAGGAAAAAGTCTGAACACCCACGTGGCTGCACTTCATTTTGTGGAGTCTGTTGCATGGAAATACCTGCACTATTCATCAGGAGAGAGACTGTGAAGGTGTGAGTGATATCATGGGGGGGATGTCCCCCCTTGCTGAGCTCCCAGGCCCGTGACAGGGGGAGGAGGAGGAGGAGCAGAGTGGTTGTGCAAGGCTGGCTGCTGGGTCCAGGCTCTACCAGGCAGGAAAGGGATGGCAACCCTGGTCAATGCCACCGTGGGTGCAGAACTGAACCACTGAGTTACCAGGTGAAAGGGCACTTCTCCCCCTCTGTGAAGTCTGTCTTTCTCTCCCCCACTTTTCTTCAAAGGACTAAGCTTTTTCATGAGTGCATTGGACTCCTTTATTTGACAATAAAACCTCATTCTCCTTGTACTTTCTTGTTCCTCTTCATTTTGCAGCTCCTGTGCTGATCAGAAGAAATAGACCCAGTGATTTTTAGTCATCTAGGACTATTTAACTGGTGTTGGTGATGATATTTTTTCAATCTGGCAGTCTACCAGATGGATCAATTATTTGCCAAGCCCCAATTTTAAAGGCATCCCCTGTACAAACTGCAGGTCCGGACAGCAAGGGTTTGTTTTGCAATCAGCTTCTGGGCAAGAGCAGGATTCCTCAACATTACAATACTCTGGTGGCTCTTGAGCAGACAAGCAGCTGTGATGTGCAGACACACTCATGAGCACAAACAAACCCAAAACTCTCAGGTGGTGGCATTGGTTGGTCACCTCACAGATTAGTTGCTGTTATAAGTAGGCAATGTCCCTTGGAGACAGCAATTTTTCATGTACTTAAATATCCTGCTTGTTCAAGAACAGCAGGGACAACAGGCAGAAAAGCAGGATGGTGAAATAGGCCTGTGGGCACCTCTAGCAACACAGTGCTGTTACTGTAAATTTACAACATCCCCTCTTTCAAGCCCCCTCTGAGCCCTGTGTGCTTCCACACACACCTGCCCTGAAAATGCCAACACTTGTATCAAAACCAGCAGACTCACAGGGCAGGGCTGTCTGGTTCCACTGCAGCTTCTGGTACTGCCCTGATGATTTCCACAGTACCACTCATTTAATTGCAACACCCCATTTTGCTTTATTTTATTTCACCATTGGGCAAAAAAAAAAAAAAAAACAAAACCAAATCCGAGGATGTTTCATGCAAAGCAGCCAGTGGAAAAGAAACAGCAGGGATCCAGGTGGGAGGGGAGGAGGAAGCAGACAGCAGGTGACCAAAGTTGCACCTGGCTGCTCAGTGCCCTGCTCCTGCCAGGGGTTTGGACATGTCAGAGGTGAGCATGGCCAGAAGGCTGGAAGGGAAACAGCCTCATGGTGCTCAGTAAGTTTAGCCCTGCCTGGCCCAGCTCTGTGTCAGAGAACAAGTCCTTTCCTTCCTTGGGGGAATGTTGCAAGATCCCCCCACCTCCATGGTGGGCTCAGCGCACATGATCACATCAGCTTTCTTTCTGCTCCTTACTTCACCCTCCATCTCACCCAGTCTCCAGGCTTAGAAAAAGGAAATGGCATTAGAGACCACAGTGTCTTCTTCATCAGAAGAAATGCCACCCTTTCCAGAGATTGTCCACAGGGAATCTGTAGTTGATTTTTAGCCTGATTTTGTGCAAGGTGAGCTTTCACACACTGGAGAATGTAATTGCAAAAGCTTAATGGAAGCACAGCAAAAACATAATTTTAAATGCAGGGACAAAAGCAAGGAGAGACAGTCCTCAATTGTGAAAAGTTTCAGGTTATTTTGCAATTTTACTATAGGATGCAGCAGACAAATCCAGTGCTATTATTTATTGAGAAGTGTCCCATGTGCACAGTAGGGCTTTGCAAACAAATGAGACAGTGTCTGCTCCAAGCCGAGACGCAAACAGTTTGACATCTGAATACACCAGAGACAAGCTCTCTGTGAAGTGGTGTGGATATTTTCAGAGATCATTGCTGGAAGTCTTAAGGGAAATGGGGTGTTTGCAGGCAGAAGACGTTTTCTAGAGAGGCATTTCTTACTGAATACATAATGCAAAGGAGTTTAAACAGTAAACAGGATACAAAATAGGCAGGTGGCAGACAGATCTGGGGAAAAATGAAAAATATTAGCATGAAATTGTTAACAGAGGGAAGTTAGGAAGGAAACTACTTAAAGGACATATGAACAGAAGGCATAATTGAAAGAGACGTTGGAGAAGTCAGTGTGACATGAGTGTGAAGTGGTGGCCGACACTGACCATGGAGTTCAGTTCAGGTCTGATGTCACCCATGAGCCAAGTGTGCCATGGGTGACACCACCCCAAGACCTTAACGGAGATGGGTTGGCAGGCTTTCTTATTTGTGAGGCTGTGAGTGCTATGGACAGGGTACCACAAAGGAACGTGGGGCCCTGTCCAGCTCAGAAACCCTCTGGAGACCAGGATTTCATCAACACCATCTATATTTAGAAAAAGCACATGTAGAGGATCACTTGTGAGCCCTCCATTACCCCTTGACCCACAGAGCATATGCCCAATCATGAAGCAGTTTGCCAGGGGTCAGTTAGGGGTTAAAAACTCTACAGTGCAACAGCCTCTCCCGAGTCTGAGTTTGGCTTTTTCAAATTCCAGCTGAGGAAAGTGAGAGCAAAGGCATCCCATGGCAAAGTTACAGGGAGATTGAGAGATGAGTCCTGATCCATGCAAGGATCTGCTTGTTTATGGCATCTCCATTTTGGAGCTACCAGGTACTTGCAGAGGAAGAAATGCTACGTGAAGGAAGGCTGTTGCTCAAGGATGCAGAGGCCCATGGTGTGATGAGCTGACAACTGCCAGAAATTGCTTATCAACTCCTCGGAGCTTGAGCCAGACCACCCACTTTGTTCTGAAAGAAGCTGTTTGTACAATTAATTCTTTCTAGCAAACTCTTTGCCAACCCAGTGAAAAGCAACTCGCAGAGCTAGCTGGATTTTCCAGGCCTTGATGTGTGGGGAAGTGGGGACAGCCCCCTGCCATCAACCACCAGGAGCAGAGGACTCTCCATGCACAGGGTGCACTATCAGCAACCTGACCTCTTCAACCTCAAAACTGAAAACTAAAGCACAGGGAAAGAGCATGGGAAATTTTTCTCTCCGCAATGAACACCCTTGGAAATGGACATTTTAGCTCCCATTTGAATTTGTCCAGTGTATTTATTAGTCATAATGCATACAAATGCATTTTTGCTGGAGAAATACAGCACAACTGGCCCATCAGGCTTTAGTGGAATAGGTGATACTGTTGAGTGGTCTCAATCGGCTCTGCCTGAGAGGTATGCTTGGGCTCTCACAGCTTGCCCCATCATCTCTAGGGCTCTGAAGGTTGCAGCCATGCGTATGGAGCCTCAACCTGAAGAGCTGCTTCCTTGCTATTTTTAAGCAATCCATGAAACTAAGGGTGGAAGCACACAAAATGACCTCCAGCCATCAGCCCAGCTCAGTGAATTGTGTACTACAGGCTTTGCAAAAAACTGTTCTTTAGGTTAAAAAAATCCCTTTCAATATTTCAGCAGCAAAGACTGCACATCTCAGAAGGACCCTTTTTTATTTGGCTGGGGTCTTCCCTTCTTTGGGAGAAAAATCTTTGATTGATACAGGCAATTGCTAAATGCCGATATACGCTTTCAAATTCATGGCCCACTTCTGTGTCACTTCAGGGAACTGACAGGACATCTGGTATTAATGAGTATTGATGTGTGAACTTGTGGACACACACAGAGTGATGGTGAAAACCTGATGGCATGAAGCTTTGAATAAATGTGCCATGAAAAATAATAAATCAATATTTAACGTGGCAATAAATTATTACACGTCTTCTGTCTAGCTACATCAGGAAGACCTAAAAGGCATTACAAGCTCAAGAGTGACTTTTCTCCTCCACTCCTAAATGAACCTCAGGGGCTAATCCCCTCCAAATCTAGAGTTAAAATACAGCTTAAATAAGCATAATGAAATGCAAAGGAGATCAGTTATGTTCAAAAGCTATAGCTGCCCATAGAAATCATGAACCAGAAATCATGTGGGTGCTCAGCTCCAACCATCCTGATTGAATTCAATGCCAAAGCTTCTTGATTTCAGCTGGGCAAATCCTGCCCTTAGTTTTCATTGAAGCAGCAAGATTTCTGTACTTGCTGGGGTCAGAAAGAAGCAAAACAGATTAGAGAAGCTCTTTTGATATCTGCACAGCAATGCTCATCCCTCTTTTAATGGCTGTACAACTGAAAGTGGAGAAAGTTCTTCTGAGACCCAGTAGAAGTCTTTCATTCCCTCTCACTTTGGAGCTTATTTTGGGCTGTGGAAAACATGGCCAAGGATCTTGGCTGAACTAAAACCTTCAAGTGTTTTCTGACGCTGCCCTGGCACTGCCTTTGCAGACCTCAAAATCCCTCTGTGTAAGATTTATAAATAACCCTGTCCATTACAAAAGGCGGGCGCATCACCCCGGCTGCACTGGGAGCACACTGACCAGCTCCTGGCCTTCCCTGCTGACCTGACAGTTAACTTGGAGCTGCTGCCTGCCTGAAGCATCCCCTCCATGCTCTGTTTCATGCTGACACTAGAGAAAGCCGAGACCTTTCAGTTTTCCATTTCTACTTGGTGGAAAAAAAGGATGATTTGGAAAGGCATTCACAAGCCAGGCTGTAAGCAAGGTATTCCCACAACACTGCAGGAGTATATGCAAGTGCAAATGAGATGGTGAGGGATGTGACAAGGCATTTTTACCCAGAGCAGCCCCTTCTGAGTACGTAGAAATCATCATATAAAGGCATGGTTTGGAAGGGACCTTAAAAATCACTTAATTCCAACACCCCTGCTGTAGGCATGGACACCTCACACTCAACCAGGTTGCTCCAAGCCTCATCCAACCTGGCCTTGGACACTTCCAGGATGAGGCATGCACACCTTCCTTCATGTGCCTGCTGAATGGTTTTGCTTCTGCTTCTTTGAGTGAGCCATCCCACAGCTGTGCTCACTGGCGTGGCCTTGTATTTACAGGGCAAACCCAGCAGGATGTTAAAAGCCAGTGCTGGAATAAACAGAGGAGGAGAGGACATGCTGCCTGGTTCTCAGCCTGCTCTTGGGTAATTTTAGTCCTTTCCTTGAGCACCTAGGTGTCATGACAACCTCAGACTGTGGCCACCACTGTTAGCACAAAGAATCAAGCACATAAACTACATTAGCTATAATAGTGTTATAATGTACGTAACCTCTTACTAGGGAATTGGAAATTTAAGCTGATGTTTTCTTTTAAAGCAGAGGTAGAAAGCCAAGACAGCACGTTAGGTGGTGAAAGTTAGAAGGGAAAAAGAACAGTTTTTTTCAGACCCTTACTGCAGAGTGCCTGCAATATTGTACAATAATAAGCTGAAAATACAGACTTTATTTCCCTTTGGAATTCAAACGCTTGTACATCAACAGGGCATCTCTAATATCTAAGTAATAAGCATAGCTGCTCCATAAGGACAGTATTGAAACCCAAATTCCCTCAATACAATTTCAGATTGAGAGTGTGAGCTCAGGGAAAGAGAACTTTATTACATTTCATAAGGTTCTCTTAAGCATTTTCTGAATTTAAAGCTAAAACCACAACCTCCAGTGGGAGAAAGTACTGCATTCTCCTCCTTTAAATCTGCATTCCTTTATCTGATACACTGGACAAAGTAAAAATGCTTTTATTATATCTGCAGACCTTGAACATTGCATTGAAGAGTTCTGAGGACAATGACTGAGCAATATATATGTATAATGCTGCTATTAAGATGTTCAGATTTGTTTGCTTTGCTTTGGTACATATAATGCACCAGCAAAGCTGACGAAAATTTGCATATTTTCCCTTTCTTCATGATAGCTGATTATACCAGGCATGTCTGAGCAAAAGGCATTTGCTACAGTGCTTGAGAAACCCAGGTACAACACTTTGCAGGCCATTAGGTTATGAGATTTGATAGTCAGCTGCACCAGCGAAATGAATGTCCACACAGCAGTAATTCAGGAGTTAATGTTTTTCAGTTGTCCCCAGATGAGTGCAATATTTCTGCATCTTCTCGAAGTTTAAGATAAAAGAAGTTAGTTCAAAGTAAACAAACTGCCTAATCAAACAGCAGATGACACTTATTCTCTGAATAAATACTATAGCATTTCATACCACTACCTCCAATAGCACTGAAACTCTTTTATTTGTTTATGGTATCCCTGGTTCAAATGGCAGAACCTCCAGATCCCATTTAAAATGCTGAAGAGGTCACTTAGAATTGTTGACTGAACATGGATCAAACCATAAAAGGGACTCTGTAATGAAATAAATATTTACTAATCAGATTATCTACCCAGAGCAACAATCTTTGTTGGTAGGCTACCATTTATTAGGCTTTCAATCAACCCTGTGGCTTCTAATAAGCTGTGTTTTCATGTTTCCCTTAATACAGCACTGCTTGTCACTCAGTGCTGGACAAAGCTCTGCTGTGCTCCGGGAGAGCCGCGGTGCCCGGGGCCAGCGAAAGCCGACGGAAAGCTCAGCTCCTTCTTCTCCCAGACTCTTCCTTCCAGCAGCTCCAGAGCAGGCTTTGGCAGGACCTCCAGCGTGCCTCGGCGGAGCTCAGGGTTCGTACAAAAGCCCATGCCCAAAATGTTAGGCTGTTTTAGAGACACAAGGGAGGAAAAAAGAATGGTTGCTGTGGAGAGCATCCTTTCACCTGTGCAAGGATGAAAGTGTTATTATCCATGGATGAAAGTGTTATTATCCACACAAGGTAGGGACGGGCTGCTAATTAGGAAGATGAGTTAGAAAAAGGCTTCATGAAGTGCATGGGTAACGATCCAGGTGCTCCTAAGTATAAAATATGCTGAGAAAAATGAGCCCTCACAGAGTTTGAGGAGATGGAGCATCAAAAACACGCAGTTGCATTGACAAAACATACACACCTGCTTTACCAGTACAATTAAGATTTCAGCACTCATCAAACAGGGAGTGGGATAAATAATTGAACATCTTTATGATTACTAGTGTAAGAAAATACCTAATACTTAGTATTGGTTCTACTTCCATGGTAAATATATCCGTCCATGACTTGAGCTGGAAGACACAAATCAGTCCACCTGAATATTTTTAAAGTCACAGACCTGCTAGAAAAATATTCTCTACCAAAATAAAGCACTCCCTACTCAGAGAACTATTTTATATATCCACAAATAGTAACTTCACAGAAATTTCATGAATTTCCAAATCCTCAGTCTATGGATTTGACTCCAGCCTCATAAGCCAGCCACAGACAGTGCAGCAAGGCAGGCAGAAGGCTACAGCCATGTCCTTAACTCACCACCACGTGTGTCAAAATCCTACAAGCTCATCAGCAGTTAATCCATCCTATCGAAAGTGCCACAGTACGCTGACAAAATTAGAAATACAAGTTTGTTATTGTAATGAGTCACTGACATCTGCTGCTTATTCTTAGTTTTCAGTCGCACTCCCCTGCTCTGACATCACGGCGCATGTGATTTTATTCGGATACTGCTCTCAGCACTGGCTCAGTCCTTTAGATTCCTTTGACAGCATTTCTCCTCATTCATTATTTAACAATAACTTTTGCCTACCAAGCACATTTCAACGCAACTAACTAAACTAAAAGCATGTCCTAATCCTTAATGAAGCCCAAATGCTTCTCCTGGGAAGCAGGTAAGTATCATCATCATTTTCTGGATGGGAAAGCAGATATTAAGTAATTTGCCAAGGTCATGCAGCCTGTCTTGTGCCACAGGTTGGGAACTAAGTGTTCTCAGGAGCCGTGACTATCTGTCCCCAGGTGTAAGTAACAACCTTAACCAGCTCAGGCTACTCCAGACCCAAAGCAAGTGCACAAAGCAGGAGGTTCTGCAGCAGGGTCACCTCATCACCAGAAGGCTGCGAGCCTCTGCAGTTGGGCAGTGACAACTTTCATTATAGGATCATTCTGAAACAAAGCACTCAGTGCTCTACTCAGGAGCCTGAAGGTCTTGAGATATTAACAGTGGTTTTGTTTTTGGTTTTTTTTTTTTTGGTTTCTTTTTTTAAAATTCCTTCATTTCTGAGTCTCTTTTCAACTCCATGTTTTTAACAATGATGTTATTTAACACATGCCAGTATGAATAAGTTTATTCTTTATTCTGAGCTGCCCCTATAAAAGGAGTTTGTGTTACACAGACTGCGTATAATTCATTAAGCCAAATTCTGTTCCATCTGGAGGCTTATACAGTTGTTGAAAAGCTGTCACTATAACCTATTGTCACTGCAACTTTTTATGAACCAACCTACATTTTTATGTCAAAATTTATCTCAACAACTTTGCTGTACTTACTTTCAATTATTTCTATATCATCAGCCTTTAGGTAATGCTGCATTCAAGATGCTGGGATTAATTGCTCTCTCTGGCTGGGTTCATACTGAAAATAAATGCAGTTTTGGGTTTCAACAAGAGTTACACAGAAGCAGACACAGCTTGTCTGCATATCCCAGTGGATGCACAAACCGATGGCACTTACTGACTTTACCCAGTCTCCAGTAAAACAATCACAAATAAATGCAAGCGTCTACGTCAGAAAGAAAGAATTTCTATTAAAATGGACTTTTTCTTAATGAGAAGAAAATGAAATTTGGCTGTCCTTATTTCATTTTATAAGAAAAAAAAAATCACATAAGCATGAAAATTCCATGTATTAATTTTTAGAAAAGCTGTCTCTGTGTTTGTTCTTTAGCACATTTTTAAGATGATTGGTGAAGAAACATTCAGACAGATGAGGGGTTACAGTAAGTCCTATGTGATGGACAACTCTAGGTTTTGGCTGCTCCATTCCAGGAAGTGCTCATGGCCAGGTTGGACAGGGCTTGCAGCAACCTGGTCCAGTGGAAGATGTCCCTGCCCATGGCAGGGGGTTGGAACTGTGTGATCCCTTAATGAACTCTTCCCATCCAAACCATTCCATGATTCTACAGTTATGTGATATTCCAGAGGGCAGATAAACAGAACAATGCACAGAGATAACAAGGCCAAAGACCAACAGCAGCTGTTTCATTTATCTCAAGCTGCAGCTTATAGAAAGACCTGCTTTCCTCCTGTCATCACACGCTCTGCCAGACCTGAGACCTAAGAAGAGATTAAAAATTCAGCACGCAAGGAACCAAAACATCCTCAAGTTCTGGCCAACTTGGGAAAGAACTCTACAGACTGAAATTCCAGCAGCTAGGCCATGGGCCTAGTCCTAAAGCTCTGTAATAAAGTTCTTCACACCACTTTTTCCTGACTTTTCTTAATGGCTTTAAAATAGACTATGGCACTGCATGTACTAGAGGCTTGTACTGGTATAAGCTATACTGCTATGACCAGGACTAATTCTGTAGCAAAGAGAAAGCCAGAATGTTCACATAAAAATTAGAAACAACACAGAAACAAGAGCTGATGGGTAGCAAAACAGGTTTTGGCACGCCTCTCCATCACTAGATCAGCCAAGGGTGTATCTGTGCTTGTAATATGGCTTCATCCCAATATCACTATGTTTACTAACAAAATAAAATCAAAACCTGAATTGGCATGTAAGTCTTGACTAAGCCCTTGAATTAAAATACAGTATCAAAATGGGGTAAAGCATCAGCCTTTTTCAAAAGCTCAGTGTTGTCCAACTAAAATAGTTTAACAGGCAGGACTGGAAAAGGAAGTGTCAGTTTTGGAAACGACAAAGATCAACATGTCTCCAATATGGTATATCTGGCAAACTGCTGTGCAATAAAATTAAGCATGACACATAACTGCTGAAGCAGTTTCGGGCCAAAACTCACGATTCTTACTCATCTCACACTAAAACAAAACTCTGTAATTGAAATGACAGCAAGCTGAGCTGCCTGGGAACAGTAGGGCTTGGCTCATGCAATATATATATATATGTATGTTCTGTTGGTAGCTCGGCTGCAGACCACACAAGTAATTTAAAGTTTTATTTCTTTGGTAGAAGCATGCATGTTTGGGTGGAGAACAGAAACAGATGGAACCAAAGCGATCGCTGTCAGGTCGTATGTTCCTAAGAGTGTCTGTCTGGATACAGGCACAGACACCTCCCCATGTACTGCACTTTTTTCTGGTAGCACCTACTACCCTATGAGCTCAGGATCGAGGCAGTATTACATGGAATCCTACACCAGCCAACAGCAGAAGGATGGCCTTGTGTCCCTGTATCTCAATGGGAAGAATGGGACTGCTCAAATTCACAGCCTTGGAAAGTCTACAAGGAACAAACAAAAGCCCAGTAGCTAAATCCTATTCAACTAGGTTACACTAGGGACTCATTTTATCAGAAATGGAAACAGAAATTCCTTAAATCTATGGCTCAGGGATATCAGCCTCTCATGCTTGCCATGGTATTGGTTGTGTTCAAAGGCCTTTCACCTTGTGCTGGCTTGGGCTTAATTGCTGTGGTTTTGGATCCACTTTAAATGCTGAACCTCAAGTGGTCGTTTCAAGGACTGACTGAGCTAAAGAACAGACAAGTGGGACTGCAGTTGTACTCAAGGGGATACCAGGACGTGTGCACACACACTTGCTTTGAGCTCACAATACTTCCTCCACTGGGCAAGCTCTCCTGGCTGTATTCTGCAATTTGGTAGCAGATGCGCCGAGAGTCTGCTTGGTTGTTACACTGAAAGGAGAAGGAATAGAGAAAATACCTCAATGATGTCAAAAGTGCTTCTCCTTCTTTCTATTTTTGGGACAGCCCTGCTCTCAGTTACAGTTCTAAGGGAGTTATACTTCGCCTTTTGTCTGTGTAGTAATCTAACATGTTTAAAGTGGTACAGGTGAATTGTTCTCCTTCTGTTTTCATACAGAGAAATCTGTGCAGGACACCCTGAGCAATTTTCTTACCTTCTTAACGTGCTGTAGCTCACATGCTGTGGGCTCCTTTCAGGTCCATTTTTCATAACTCTGACTAACACCAAAACTGACAGGATGTCAACAGGAGGAAGAGAAACAAACAGATTAGATAATCTATTTAATATCCTCCTGGTGAGCTCACCAGGTCTAAATAGCAGTATTTTTTAACGGGTAAAACATCAATCTAAAAGCTACAAATTGTTTTCCACTGGAGATATGTTCATGGTCCAATCTGGCACCATGGAAGTTGTATCTTGTAGAGAGCACATGGCAAGGAAGCTGACAGGAGAGAGATAACAGCGTGAGGTTGTATAATTGCTCTCTGCTAATAGGGGGGGTAAACAAAAAAAATTAGGTTTTCTTTATAGAGAAAGGTCATGACATGTCACTGAACACACCAGCAGAAAAGTGCAGTTCTGAAAGGGCTTCCTTAGACAGTGAGGGAGACTGAAAACTCCTCCTAGTCACAGTACTTCCAATAGCATGACTCCATGCAATGTCAATGTTGAGATTCAAGAAGCGAAGATCCTTTTCAGGTCATCTTATGGGGGAGAAAAATCCTGCCTTTCAGAACAGTTTAGACCAGTTTCCATGTAAACAAATGGAGGTCCATGACTATAGGACGAGCAACTCCCTTTGGATAGTTCAATACTCCCCAATGCCAGAGGAAGTCCAGCTTGGATGTAATATGGCTGCAGGCTGGCACAATAGGCATTTTTAGGATTATTCCTCATGCTCTTTCCAGCTAGCTCATCTCACATAATTTTTGCATAGTTTAAAATAAAAAGACATCATAAAAATCTTCTTTTAATTAGGGTAACTGATGTTCTGTGACCACAAAACCCACAGGTTTCAAAAGAATATGCAGACCTTTTTGGAAGCATAAGAGAAAAAAAAATCCAGCATGTGCTCTCTAGGGAAGGTCCTTTCTGGCAATTTAACTTCAAAGAACCAAGATCAAGACCTTAAAGGAGCACAGGGAAGCCATCACCCACAGCCTTTTCAATGGAACAGCCTTACTACAAAAAGATAAGATTATTCTGCAATATCTGAAGGGGATATTCAAAGGAAATAGAACAGAAAGATTTGAAAATTATTTTCTTTCACTTTGACAATGAAAAGATCAGAAACAATGAGGATCTTTGAGGTGACCCTTGAAGGCCAGGAGGTGTAGTGGGAGCTTCTGCTGCTACCAAGAGAGAATCCTGCTCATCTGACAGTTCAGACAATCTGCAGGAAATGGAAGGTCCATTATGAAATGGATGTTTGCCTTTGGCACCAAATGGCTCCTCTATGTGTCCTCTGCAACTACCAAACAGAGCTGCATCCTTACAGGGGTGCTGGATCCTGGGAGGAGAAACAGCTGGTGAAACAAAGGAGATTATTTAAGGTAACACTAGCTTCTTGTAATATGAGATAGCCTCACATCAGCTTCTGGATGTTCTTAGGAAATGACAATCAGAGATTTTTTTTTTATCCCTTGTATCTTGTCCTCAGTGGCTGCTCAGGGGTTAAGAAATCCAGGGTCTTCTGGGGGTCTGTTAACATCTTTGACCTTTGGTGAGACCAAGGTCTCTAGGAAGGTGTAGCTCAGCCTCTGCTTAAACAATCAAAATCAAATCTTGTCTTTTGGCTAAGACGGTGGGACAGGCTACAATGAAACTCTTTTGTCTCCACCAGCATCTCTTGCCCTTTGCTGCCCTGAGTTTATACTTCTGTTCTCACTGTCACTAGGCAGCTGCCATCAACCAAACAGATCAAGAGGCACTGACTGTCAAAGAGCCCAGAAGGCAAAACCTTTTGCTTGAAACTCTCTCATAATGAGGCATAACCCCACTTCTTTCACATGGAAATGCAATGAGATTGCATTAGGAGACAAGATGAAGTGAATTCAGGAGCTGGCTTTGTGTTCCACACAGCTCAGAGATGGTTCCTTGTGATGAGCCTCCACTGACAGCCTGCTGCAGGAAGGCTGAGCAGGGGGAGCTTGTATTTTCCTGTCAATACTCAAAAGAGCCCAGAATGAATGAACTCGAAGAATGGAACAGTATTTCTTCAGCTGGTTTCAAGAGGAAAAGCTGCCTAGCAGAAACCTGACTGAAATGGAAGGATATCCCCCATTTTCAGAGGAGAGTGTTTGATAAACATTAATGATTAATTTTTATTGCTAATGATGAGTTTATAAAAATAAATGTCGTTCACAAAGGCTACCACTCTCCTCCTGATGGAAACAGCTCAGACCTTTCCATCTTCAGGACATACCCCAAGCCCCATCAATTTGTCTGGTGGTTTCTAGAGGCATCTGAAGCATGGAGAAACTTGGTTAATTATTGTTGCTGAACAGCTCTCCTCCTTTCTCCTCTTTGGATGGAATTTGTCATTATTTTTGCTATATTGTTGTTTTCTGTGCTACAGATTTTGCTTGCAATGCCTGCTGGCATGATTCAAACATTGAAGACATTTTTTAAAATGCTGAAAAGAAACTAATAATCATAAATAAATAATTCTTTAATTTCTCTGAGGAGTTGTCCAGCAAAAGGAGAGAAATTGCTGAAGTAGTTCAAATGTATGAAATAAGACAGGAGGAAGAAAAATGCATTCCAGAATGTCCCTCCAGGCTTTCTTTCAATGACCCATTGCAATAAAACCAGAGAAAATAAAAGAGGAAAAATCTGATTTTTCATTTATACTGTGAAGGTGATCTACCCAAGTTCAAATTTATGCTTGTTGTATATGATAGAAAGCAAACAGAACCCCAAGATCCCTTCTGGCTTATGCCTTTACAGACTATGTTTGCATCCGAGGCACCAAGAGGACAAAGCCACTGCAGATTTAAGGGGAAAATAAAGCAACTCAAATACAGAGATGCTGCTTTGGAAGCCCTCTGCTGCAAAAGTGATAAGGAACATGTATTATTTTTACTTCACTTGATATAGTTAGTCAATACACGTTTCATGTTTCCTACATTCTGCAACTATCACTTTAAACGTAGCAAAAAAAAAAAAATAGGCAGAAGTCAGAAGTAAAAATAGTCTTTTGCTAGGAGGCTTCTACTATAGCCCATCATTCAGAGGGACATCTGTTTACATCCCTGCTTCAGGATGAGCAGGGATGGGACATGGGTTAAGCTGAAAAGACATTAAGGAGTCAGTGATATGAAACAAAAACATACTTGTCTGACAGCTGGAAGCTGTTATAATATTTTTTTTTAATTGTGCATTAAGATTTTGGTTACCAAATCTTAAATTCTATGTAATGTAGGTTTTATGGCACTCAACTTACAGTAACAAGGACCTTTTTTACCTGTAAAACAATTTGTGTTTTCCTTGATCTGCGTTAACCAATATGTCTCATTCCAGTTTAATTCCTCCATGTCAATACCCTGTTTTTTTTTTAATCTAACAGCATAGTCATACATGTAAAGTTGAAAGGGTAAGACCTTAGGACTGACACACAATACAAGTAAATCAGCACCATAAAAGATCTACAGGCTGAAATAAAATGAGAATTTAATGGACTTTTTTTGGAATTACAATAAATTCTTCTACACAGGACTAAGGTTACATGCAGTTGACCACAAGAAATTGAGTTACTGTAAAACAACAAGCAAGCTGCAGTACTATACCACTGTTTTCTCTTTGTGTGCCCCTCTGAAGAAGCAAAAGGAGCTTGAGCCACATGTGTGCATTTGAAACTTAAGCTAACTTGTTTGCCTTTAGAAGTGAGGCAGGTTAAAAAGTGGCTTTAAATTCCCAAGGCAGCTGAACCAGCCTCAATAGAAAGTGAGTGAAGCACTGAATTAGGAGGCTCTCCTATTGCCTCATTATTTAAAAAAACCTTTTATTTAAAAAGGTTTGCCTACCTGCCATCTTTATATGTGCGAGTTCTTAGAGGGCTCTTCATTTTGTATTTATACATGTGCCCACAGCTTGAAAAACTCTGAATTACTGCAGTAACAAGGGATCTTCTTGTCACCTGAAGGGAATGGACTACTGTCTTTCCCTTTGGAGAATGATGGCTTCCAAAATCAGCCCAAAGTGAAAAAAGCAAGTAAGCCAAATAATTAATATAAGTCTTTTCTAATTCAGGAGCTTTCTCATCTTGTTCAAATTCTCCTAGCCCCTGCTGTTCTGATGACTTTTTCCATCTACTCAGGGCCCAAATCTCACTACTGAATTTCAAAAAGGGTATCAAAACCACTTTGGAGAGCACATTTAATTCTGCGTGTCTCTCACTAAGATGGCTGTTTATGGTTTGTGTTGAACAATTTTTCATTCCTTTACTGGACAACATACACTGAAGAAATTCCAGGGTCATCACAATACAAATTTTATACCCTGCTTAAGAAACCTAAAGTAGTTTCTCAAAAAAGTTCCTAAAGACACTCAATCTCTTGTCCTAAATGTGCACTCTTTAAAATACATAGAGCACTCTCTCTTCTTATTGGCATGAACAACTCCTATAAAAATGTAAATTACTATTTCAAGCTTCCAGAAGGTTTGTCAAAATAAACAATGAAGTTGTTTACTATAAATTTGCAGAAGTTATCTGCATCTTACATTATGTTCATTCAATGTTTATAAAAATCATACTATTTAAAAATTATTGCACTTAATTGCTACTTCTTATAACCACTGTAATCAAATTAACTCCAGATTTATTCTTCAAGTGCCACCGAGCTATTTTACGTATTCTAAGTAGGTGCAATAAAACAAACCATGTATGAGGACACTGATCAAGCAGTAGGATTATCTGGGTAAGAACAATAACAATCAAGAAAGAAAATAAGACAGGTGAAGCAGACAATAGTAGCCAACTTACTTTTTGCATTGTCTGAAAAGGGAGTCATCCAAATCTGGTGGTATAAAAAAGAGAATTTCTGCCATTGTTTGCATTCTGAAGCTTATAAAATTCATGTAAAAGAAATCCTTGTACCCTGAAGTAGGAAGGAAAACATCCCCATTCAAAGAATTAAGTGATTTGCTGAATTACAGGGTTATGCCCAGTATAATCTCAGTTTTCATTCACTACAGTGCATGATAGTGCTGCTACTGTGAAAAACAGTCTTCAGGAACCCTTCTAAAGATCATGAAACCTTTCAATCTCTATTAAGACTATGAACAAACAGTTGTAATCAAGCTAGAGTCATTCTTCCTACCCTGCCACAGCAACTCAGACTTTCAGGGGTCTCTCTGTGCTTACCCAAACACACGGGATGAAACTCTGACTTCTACCAAGTCACTGAGTGCAGCTGGGTTGGTACTGCATTTCTGCAGGGAAGGGCTGGGTTTTGTCTTAGCCTGAACAAACTACAATGTACATATAAATCCTTACAGAGTCTTCAACCCATCCTAAACCATCCCAAAAGCTCACCAGTCTTACACACCACACCTCTCTGCACAGCTCCCAGCAGAGCATTCAGCAGTGGCTCATATTTGGTGTGGGCAGCTGGCACAGCTCGAGTAAAAGACGTGAGTGCACTGGTACATCTTTGTTTACTTCCAGTGTGGGAGCTCGTTTGGGGAGTTTATTTGGTTCACTACATTTTTTCCCTTGCTCTCGGATTTCTTGTGATTACATTTGTTGCTATGTTTGTTTACACTAGAAAATGCAAGCAGAAGAAATGCACCTTGCACTGCAGGCAGGATACAAATGACCTGATGTGTATCGCTAAGGGGGTATCACCTCCCAGCTCTGCCAACAAATCCAGCCTTAGGGATGAAATAGAACGGGTATCCTTCAGAGCTACCTCCAGCTTTTAGCTCCACACACATAGAGGTCTGGAGGTTCTGAGAGGACTCCCAGATGGATGAAGACTACAAATGTGTATATTCCAACCTTGCTCCTGCAGCACTGAATCCACACATGATGGCCTTTAACTTTTTGGGTAGTGCTGAAGTGAAGGTGCATTATTGCTACATAAATATGCAAGGCAAAAGCTCTCTGTGCATTTGCAGTAAACACCCTCTGCCCAATGCTGCTCCTGCAAACACAGGATATCTTCTCCATCTCCTTGTTTGCTTTGCATTACATCCATGGAAGCCAAACAAGCATATAACCTTCCCAGAGGTTTGCTAGATGCTATCTTACCTATGCAAGTGCTTTTGCAAAAGGGACAGGCAAATTCCAGCAGAGCCACGCTTATCAGTGAGAGTCTGGCAGAAACCTAAAGCTTAAGGGGCGGTTTTTTTTTTCCTAACATTTATGTGCACACTTCACTTTTCCAGCACAAAACACGGTAGAGGGTGTAAGGACAGAAAGGTGTTTGTTCAAGTGCTGCTCCTTCTGCAAGCAAAACCATAAATATTCACAGAAAAAGGAAAAAAATCTGGAGTGAATTTGTACCAGACTTCTCTATCCTGCAGCTGATGGAAATCTGTGAGCAAATTTATTTTTAAATACAACTATTTTGAATTATTCTTATTTGTTAGGGAATTAGCACTGTGTTATCACCTCCTCATGCAGTACTGGGGTCGCTCAGATTGGGTTTGTGGAGTCATAGAAAATCTTTAAGCTGTGGGGATGTATTTCCACCAACCTAAGACAGAACACAAGTGCCAAAGAACACATGTTCTCCTTAGCCATAATGCCAGGTTTTCTTACTACAGTATGAGATTACAGAGGATCCCAAATGCAATTTTGGAATGAACAGTTTGTAGTATGTGTTTTTTTCACACCTGACCTTAAAATACTTGTTTGTCTCTTGGTTACCATGGTGCTTTCTGTAGATTACTTCCTACGAAGCATCCTTAATTACAAATCACACTGTGCAGCAGGTGGGGAATTCAGAAATCATGTTGACAATAAGCAAATAAACCAACAAGGGCATCTTATCAGAAAGGAACCTCACAGCCCTCATGTACAACATAGTGGTTTTGTGGAGACTATCGTAAGAACTTTTTTAAGATGGGGGTACCTTTGGAAAGTACCTGGTGATGAGAAAGAACTTTAGGATCCTGTTAACACTGAATTACTGAGAAGGGGGAGATACACCAGATATACTATTAGAATTATAAACTATCTTTTCTTTCATCAAGGAAAAATAAGCCTCCAATTTAAACCTCTAAAAAAAATCCCAAACCCAAGAAAAAAATCCCAAGAAACAAAGACCAAACCTCCCCTAAAATATCCATATATAAGACCTTTGAGTTTCTATAACAATCAAAAAAACATTAATAGGTGTAAAACTGTATTTCTTAGGGTGTATCAACCACAAGTGTTTGTAGTGCTAAGGATTATGAAAGTTCTTCTTCAGATGCATATTTGCAAACACTTTTATTTGGATACAGACTTTCCATATTATAACTGCTTGATTACATTTACACAAATGCTGAGATGTTTTATGCATGTTTTTATTTCATGCTATAAACAATTTCTAATATGAGGCACCATCTGAGCATAAAACATTGTGTTAACTGGCAAACTAAGACAAGAGACTAAGGAGACAAGAAACTAAGACTGTAAGGAGCCGTAAGGAAAAGGGATATTAAAGTACTGAGTAAATAGTTGAGTTGAAATTTGGAAAATTTAGACATCTTACTTTTAGACATGCATGCTTAACTCTTGGGAACAAGAGTGGGGTTTGATTTGAGTTACCTCTAACAGAACCACAAGGATAACTCTGAAAATGTCCTGATTTAAAAAAAGGTGGAAAGTTTTCCACTGAAGGAACAAAAGCAATCCCAACCCCACTGATGACTCCCCCTCCAAAACCATCCCCAGGAGTGGAAGAAGCTTGTGAGCCAAACCTGAGGGAGAGGAAGGGCATGGCTGGGTCTGAATCCAGCCAACACCTTGACAGGTGACTCTGCAGCAGAAATTCTCTCTGAACTGAGCCAGGGAACAGCAGCTGCCTCATCAAAGTTTTCCTTGCTTGTCTCCTTCCAAGCAAATCCTCTGCAGCAAGGAACTGTCAGAACAGGAGACCCAGTGGTGCTACCAGGAATCAGCAAGTCCAGCACTTCTGCACCTTCTTACTTAGGCTTCAGCATCACTGGTGAGAAGGCACTTAACAAAGTACTTCTTAGTTTGGGCTTTCTTTGCTTCCTCTCCCCTCCCCCTTCCTTTTGACAGCTTTTAAAGCTCCAATAAACCATCTACTTTTAATTTCTTTTTCACTGCTTTTATAATGGCATACTGAAATATCTTTGCAATTTAACAGAGTAGCAGCTTTTGTTATTCTCTGTCAAATCCCAGGTTGCAAAGACTATTACTTCTCAGAGAGGGAGGAAGAGCAGGACCTATTGAAAAATAGCATTATTAGTATTAGCATATAGACTGTCTCAGAGGCTTTTTTCAGTGTTTCCCTCAAAAAAGTTCCTTCAGTCTCTGTAAGTTAGCTTACCTCTAGATGTTTATAAACTGATTAAAAAAAGAGAAGTTCTGCAATGAAATTTAATCTGGATTAAACTGAAGTTGATTAAGAAAATATTGACCCAAAGGAAAAAACAAAGTGAAATTACATTGTCATTCTTAACTAAATTAATAACAGTGAGTTATTCTGAGGTGGCATTAACTGCTGATATTGGAAATAAGATACTTTGATCTAATATAAGTGAATTTGGACTCTGCTTAAGGTATAATCTGCTGGAGAATTTTAATAAAGAGATGTGAAGTGTCTCCAACAAAGGAATGGAAATGAAACAAACTTCTCATCTTCCAACTGAAAATCTTTTTCCTTCCCTTTTTTAGTAATAAAAAGCCATACATCAAGCTGTGATAAATCTGCTGTGCTTTGGCCAGTGAATCATCAGAAGGAAAAACAGAAATGTGGGTGATAAACAGTATGAATTGCATGTTTTAATCATGACCAATAGGGATAATTACTGACATTTAGTCAGCCCCATCTCCCACCTCTGGATCATGAATGCCCAGAGCAGTGTTCTGGGGGCTCAGTCATGGGCAGCTCAGCAGCAGAGAAGCTCCTAATGTCTCACACCACCTTCCTTGCAGAGGGGACATTAACTGGAACCTCAGATCAACATGAAAACTGTTTCCCAGAGAAAGTTCAGTTTAGACATTGGTTCTTCCACACTCAGTCATGACGAGGAGTAACTCACTCCCTTGAGCACTCCTGATTTTCAGAATGACAAATTCCACTGATTCAAGATGCAAGGTAGCTGTAAAGGGCTACCCCTTGGTGCAAACAGTGGAGTTGATACATCCTGCTAAAATGCATATTTTTAGAGATGCAGGGCCCTGTGTTGTCTCCTGGGGTTGTGGAGGCATGGAAGGACTGAATATGAAATCAAAAGGCAGCAATGTTTGTGTTAAGGGATGTAGAGTCTGCTGGCAAGCTGAATGGAAAGAGAAGTGCAGGCTATCAAGATTATTAATATTCAAGTTATGGAAACATTTTTGTAATCCAACCCCCTGACACACCTGCAAGGGTAGCTTTGATCTGATACAAGTGGGTTGTTAAAGGGGAGAACAAGCATATGACCTGGAATAAATATGAAATGTACTCTCCTGGAGTATGACCAAAGCTGTAAATTATTGTTTTAATTGACATGGATGAGCAGCAGTAAACCTTCATAAATTTAAAAACAATACTTTATTAAAAACATGAACAAAAATGTAAAAGTTCAGTTGCTAGCAGCTATCCAGAATTACATGAGTAGCACCAAAATAATTAATACTACTTGTGTTTCAAAAATAATAAATACGTGTCATGACCCTAAGCAGCAAAACAACATGAAAATCCATTTGGTATGTAAATCCACTCAAATGATAACTAGACGTATACCTCAAAAAAAAAAAAAAAAAAAAAGAAAAGAAAAAAAGAAAAGAAGAAGGAAGAAAAAAATATTTACTACATAAATTACGAAAGGAAAATCAAAGAATTAAAAAGACTCAGTTATGTTTCTACTCATTATTTTGCTTTAATTTCATCTAACTTTGTGAAAAGCCCCATGGGCTAGGGACATTAATTTCTTGCTTTTGCTGTTGTACTAATTCCTAATGGAGAATTACAAAAGTGTTTCAATCATGGGAAGAATTGGAATCATGGGAGGGAATGGGAGAGAAAATTGAAGAAAACTGCAGGATATCCAGAAAGCTAAAAATAAATTAGTATATTCTAAATGCCTTTCAAAAAAAAAAAAAAAGAAAAAAGAAAGAAAAATGCCCATGTCACATCCACAATCTGAGCTGATTTCAGCATTCAGCACCAGTGAGACAGAAAGAAAGTAATCTAGAGCAATTTAAAAGCAACAAATCTCTAGGACCAGATGGAAGTTATCCCTGGGTATTAGAGGAGATCAAGGAAGGAACTTTTGGGCTACTGGCAGACATCATGGAAAGGCTGATAAGTTCCAGATGGAATACAAAAATCAGTAAATATGGCACCAGATTACGAAGTGATATGGAATAACATTTTAGTGTGAAATTAGCAATAAATACGGTTTGTAACATGGCAGCGTATCACAATTTTGACATAATTTGACAAGTCGCAATATAAGACACAGTGTCAGAAGCTATCAAAGCAAAACAAAACACATCTCCCAGGTGGTTTGCTGGGAGAAAAGCAGTTATTTCACTCCAAGTTTTCACACAGAGCTTCCCAATTTCCTCCTGCCTAGGCTGGCAGTGTATTAAAGTATTACTGCTTTCAACATGGCTCGGGGTCCAAATGTGATCCCAGCCGTGCTGGGCACTGGCACAGCACTGCAGGAGGCCACCCAACTCCAGTGACCTTATGTCCTAAATGGGTGAGATGGACAACTCCCAGGAGAAGGTGTCAATGCCAGAAGTCAGGCAAATTTTTCAAGGTTACAGAGCTGGTTTGAGGAAAAGAACTCTTTATTTTCTCAGAGTGGATGGCTGTACCCAAGTGTCACTGCCTATGTGAGCATTCAATGACAGCCCTTCACTCCCTCTTTCAGAACTATAATCGTATCTCACTTCTGGCTCTCTTTCCACCTTAGCAACTTCTGAATCAGAACACCCAGAAGAAAGATTGTATATGGAATAATATTCCATCTTTTTAGTTTTTTTCCTTGCAAAATCACTGCCCGAAATCTGCCTTCTTTTTCCCCTGCTGGCTTCCCCATCTCTCCCTCTGCTCATCACCTGCCATGGTACCTGGCAGCATGACAATGTCATTGCTTCCACTCCTCCTCCCATCCAGGACAAACTCTTAAACAACACAGTGTCCACCATTCTCAAGGGCACATTTGATTAATTCACTGAAATCTGTAACAGAATTTATGTGATATTAAGGTGAGGGACATTTATGTAAAAGGAGTGCAAGCACATGGGTAAATAAATGGGTAAATAAATAAATAAAAGAAACACAGAAATTTCATCTACTCCAGTATTTGAAAGTGAGAAACTCTATGTTGGATTTAATTCCCTAGCATGTGAATGAAGTGTCCCAAGCATGTTGTTCCCAAAGCTCCCTCTCTGGTCAGTGATTAGACGGGCCAGACCTTCACTGGGCACCCTCCTCTGATTATAAGGGGATCATCCTAACTTTGGCACCTCATTTAAATGTCTAATTAAATGGGATACACCTGAGTCTTTCGAAGCATACTGTGAAATTTACACCACAGTATGATATGAATCACAGAGAAAAGTATAAAATCTGGACTTGAAGCAATTATTTATCACCATGATAACCATGGGGTGTAGATGTTTCATCCTAACCCTCTACCCTAGGCTGTGATCGATGCCATATCTATAAGAAAAAAGTAAAAAATTAAGGACTTCAGTGCTTGGCAGCAGAAAGAGGGACAATGAAAAAGAATCATAAAGTTTATATGAAATACAGTTTGACAGAAATATAAAGCAATGCACTGTGGTCTCTGAAGTAGGAAACACATGTCAAAAACAAATGGAATTGAACTTGACCACAAGGACTTTGAAAGTGCCCTGGAGTAATAGCAGAATTCACTCCTGCAAACACCATGGCAGTCCTAGGAAGAGTCAAACAGCAGAGCAACAAGGAGGCAGAGGGCTGAAGCACCAATGTCAGGCAAAAAATAAAAGCCAAAAAGCCAGTCCATCACAAAAAAAACATACTCAGAATAATATTATGGATGCATTTAAAATGCAAGAAGGAATCCAGAGTTAAGGCTTATAGTCCTGCTCTCAAATCAGCTGGAACTCACATTTTTCAAGTTGCTAATTTTGGGATAGAGGAAGGTAAGAGATGAACTCTAATGAAGTGAAATCATAGTACACTAATGGACACCTTATCTCTACAACCTAGCAGGCTCCCTCTATCTCTTCTAATGGGAGA
The DNA here is from genome assembly GCF_963662255.1 of Cinclus cinclus. Lineage (NCBI taxonomy): Eukaryota > Metazoa > Chordata > Aves > Passeriformes > Cinclidae > Cinclus > Cinclus cinclus. The sequence goes on from NC_085048.1 coordinate 7,486,763, forward strand.
ATCTGTATCATAAAACTCCACACTATCAAGACAAGATCTGATCAATCATCATCCTCTCCTGGGTCTGCCAAGTCCTAACCTTGTTTTCAGTCTTAAACCTTCCTCTTCCCCCTCCCAAAAATGTTCTAATTGATGTTAAGATACAAGAGAGGACAAAGCTGCTTTCAGGATTAAAGAACAGAATCTATAAAAATCACTCCCAGAAGCTTAATTCATGTAGCTGATGAAATAAATGAAAGATATAATAAATCTACTTAATTAAAAAAATCTTAAGTCCCAATCTGGAACCATTTGAAGGCACTAGAAAACATATAAGCAATATATAGGGATCAATCAAACCTGATGATCAACAGAACTGTGATCTGCATAAAAATATCTTTTTCAGTGATGACAAAGTAAAGAAATTGTGACTGACTGAAAGGATAATGGAGAGGTTTCTTCTCTCTTTCCACAGGAAATGTAGGGAACTTGTTCTTGTTCAACTGCAACAAGAAATGTTTGATGGAAAGAAAAAAACAAACAACAAACCTTCCACAGTTATCAGGGGGTTCTGAATAAGGGAAATGTCCATGTGGAAAGAACAGTTACAGCTTCAAGATCTACCAGAGGCACTATCAAGGCTTTTTAGTTGCACTGGTAAAAATAAAATCACAAGCAGCCATTCCTAAAATGTTTTAAGTTTGTGACTCCATTAGAAATGCTGAAGTACTGCATCAGGTCTGATGTATTACATACTGGTAAAGTGTTCTGTGCCTCATGTCAGTGCATCATAAATTTTACTTAGGAGTCATTCTGAGCTTGGTTATGTTATGCAGTATAAACTTTGCCTTTTCGCAATGCAATGTTTATTCTCGGGGTATAAAGACATATTTTCCATGCATTAAGATTTAAGATATTCTTCACACTTCTCAATTAATGCATTTTATTAATTGCAGTTTTCTTGGGAGCCTGTAAATCTGGCAGCTGAGCATACTTATTTATTTTTCTTCAATGACCTCTGTGTAAGACTTGCTTAGTTTTCTCTCTGTCAAGCACCTTGGGATCCATATTTCAAGCTGGATACTTTTTTTCCTTCTTATCTCTAGTTATTATTATTTGTTTGTTTGTGTTAGAGCAGCATCTTACAATCCCAGCTGGGGCTAGACACACTAAGAATGCATAAGAAAGAGTACCTGGCTCAGGAGGGAGTCTCTAGATCAAAAAAATTACAGAAAAATAAAGAGTCAGGGAGAAGATGGCACAGAAGTTGATGTACAGAGGTGCTGTGACACATCTCATGTGATACACACATAAGAGCTGCCTGGGCCCCACCCTATCCCACACCCACTGTGTGAAGAACCTTCAACAGCATTAATAAAAGTAATGTATTTTAGACTTTTTCTGAACTACATGTGAGGATGAAACTCAGCTTGGCTCTTCTGTTACAGTAAGTCCTGCAAAATCAACAGAAGAAGTATTATTAATCGGTGCCTTTACTTAAACGGTGGTAACAGTCCTTAATATTACCTATCCCTGTTACTATGTATTTTGTATCTAAGAAAAATGTCTCAAACATGAGCCTTAGCCCACATTTCTCTCAGGTCTGAGGTGGGGTTTCTGCACTGTCTTCAGCATCCACAAAATTGTCTCTAAAACATAAGTGTTTAAGGGAGCCGAAGAACAAAAGGACAGTGAAAATAAAGAATATAATAAATAATTAATACAAATAATGTTGCATTGCCTAGCCTTTTAGATGACTACAGATACTAAAAACAATAATTAAGAGATGTTGGGGCTGCATCATATATCCTGCTCTGTTCCATGTAGTAATTTTCTGGAGGTGCCACAGCTTTCCAGTGTAGATAGACAGTAAAACCACAGGGAATTCTCCTGCTCTCCATCCTCCACTCACCTTCAGGGCATAGGGCAGCAAGGACCAGGACAGTCACTACACACTTTGAGTGACCTGCAGCAACACAAAACTCTTTCAGAGCCCTGGGGACACTGCACAGCAGTCGTGGATGCAGCTCAGGCTGTTGAGCACCCCATTAGCAACACCAACCAAGCACCACAGGGATGGTCCAACACATCCTCTCTGTGTCTCCTGCCTCTCCTTCCCAGCAAACAGGACTTTTAATACTAGGTCTTGGTCTCTGTCTGAGCTGTTCCAGAGCCTTGTTCCTGAAAATCTGAAGGACTGAGCCAAGCTGATGAATGAGGATGGCAGTCAACAGCTCAGCTCATCAGGTGAAGGCAACGGCCAGGAAGATGCAAAAGGGAATCCTGCCTCTCTCCAGGGCAGTAAAAAGCACCACTACTCACTCCACAGCAAGCTCCTGGTGGAGGCTAAATTTCTTTGACCCTGTCATCACCAACAGAGATGACACCAAGGTAAACCAAAGTAAACAAAAAACCCCACAGCACTGCAGAATACATGCTCCCCAACACTGCAGTACAGGAGACAGAAGAGCAATTCACAGGTGAACTAAGTGACACAGGACTTTGGATCTCTATTTTGAAACTATGTCCTCAAAGACATCAACAGTGAGATAAATTGTAACTACGTGGGTTATTAATACATATTTAGCCTACCAGAAACAAATTTTATTTGCTTAACCTTACAAAATACACCGTGTCTCAGTCTCCAGCACAGCTGCACCTTCTTAATAGTGCTTTGAACAATCAGCTAGATTCCTTCAAACGTGCTTTTTCAATTCATTTAGCACCAGGCAAGAGGATTGTATTTTATATAAACTGCGATTTTTTTAATGGTATATTTTTTCATAGAGAAGACCAGAAGGGACCTTTTGAAATTACCCAACTTGACCTTTTGCATAATAGAAGGCACAGAACTTCCCTGAATTGATTGTTGTTTGATCTATAGCATATCTTGTAAAGAAGCATCTAATCTTCATATAAAAATCAACAGCGATGGAGATTTAGTGCGAAAATCTCTTTATATGTTGACCTCTTGGTCAATTTCCCTCACTGTTGAAAACTGAGACTTAATTTCTGAATTTATCTGCATTTGTCGAGGTTCAGTCTCTCAGCACTTTGTTTGGCAGACATATTACTTTTGTTTCACAAGGATAACATGCTCATTGTTTATAACAAACAAGGCAGGCAGAAAAATGCATCTTCTCTCCAACAGCTAAGACTAAATACGAATAAATTCCCAAGAGCTGACTCATTCCCACACTTCAGTCAGGGCTGGTGATAACAACTGCCTCCCTGGTATTTCATGTCAAATGATGCTGTATCAAACAGAAGATGTGGTTCCACTGTGCTTGTAGCATCTCTAAATCTGCTAACTTAGTCCTGGCTGCAGCCTGACCTTTACACATCAGGCTGACGGAGAAGGGAGGGAGGGATCTGCTGTCTCTGACCAAATGTGGACTCTGCCCTGTGTGGTTTTGGAGCACAGCACACAGGAATAACCCAGGATGATTTCTACAACCCAGCTCGAGGAGCCTGGCAGCAGCCACAGTTCAGGCACACCCACAAGCAGAGGGCAAACCTCACTCCCTGCTCTTGGCACCTTCTGACTTCCCACTCCAGCTGCAGAAGCACAAGGTCCTTCGGCCATGGGGTGCAAGACCATGGAGATTTCCAGAGGTGTGAATACATCAATACTGAGTGGAACTGGTCCGCCAAAGCTTGTTTGGAGCGCTTCCATCATCTTTGGAAAAATTCTTAATAGTCATCAAACTGGTACCTAAATAGCAATGGCGATATCCAATACAACAATTAACAAGCTACTGTTAAGGAAAGACCTTTGATCTTGGCCAAGTAAGTCTTTCATTCACTGCTCTAAAAAAATTCAAAATTAAGTCTGCCTTTACCCATTGCTTATCTTCAAGTGATAACTGTTCTCCTCTGCCGAGTTCAGAGTAATCTTCCCTCTACTGCTTTTATGCAATACTTTTTTGCAGTTTCCTTTTTTTTTAATTAGTTGGAAATCTATTTTATTTTCCAGGATTAAAAGATGAACAAGAAGGCTCTTATGCCTGACCCGACCAGAGTTCCAGTTTATTTCCTCAGAATCTACTGATGAATCACTAACACGTAAAACAAAGCCCAGCCTGGATCCTCTGTGCAGCCTTGGGCATTGGTGATTCATCAAGCCCCACACAAGATGCAGCATCACTTTCAAGTAAGGACTTTACAAACACAGAAAATACTGTTTATATATTTTCCTTTAAAACACACTTGTGAAGTTCAAGGCTACACAAATATGCTGCTAACAATCTGATGCATTTGAGTATTATTAAATAAAAAAAGTTATTTCTTGAAGTGATTTCACTACATTGCTAAGGTGCTGGCTGGCTAGTTTCAGCGAGGCTTTTTCTCTTAGTGGATGTGCTGCTTTATAAATCACTCACTCATCGTGAATCCTGCTGGATACCAGAGGAATCCTATTTAAGCTTCTGGTAAGCAATTTGCTTGGTTTACTAAATTTTCCACTCACGCGTCTATGCAAAAGCCGCTTTCACATCCCACTGGAATCCTCTTCTCTGCCCGCTGCTTGTCTTTGCCACATCTGTGTTTATTGTGTGGCACAGGTGATGCCATGCCCAGGACCTGCCTGATCACCACCACAGATCTTGGCTGCCTCTCAAGGCTGACCTGCCCATCAGGTTGCCAAATTTTTTCTTTCATTTCAGGCCATGTGAGCCAAACGGCTCAGCAGAGAAACACGTGGGAGAAAGGCAGTGCCTGGCTGCAGCTTTCCCTCTCCGTGGGCAGCAGCTTCACCCAGCTGTGGCTGCTGGCTCCGGCTCCTGGAGCGCACCAGGTGAAGCCTTGAAAGTGCACTGCAGCCAAACTTTCAGCTCGCTACTTAAGTTTTCTCCTCATGCCGTGTGCCCCAGTGTTGACAGTTAACTCACATTGAAAACAACCCTGTGCAACAGAGCTGTCAGCTGGAAATGTATCCGAGCCACACAGACCCTTTAAAATTCTTCCCTGGCTGAAAGGACATCAGTCAGCCAGGAGAGACCCTTACCTCTGGGTTAGGAGTCCGAGGCTGATACACAGCACAACCTTTTCGCTTGTTTGGGTTTTTTTTCTTTTTCTTTTTTTTTTTTTTTTTTTTTTTTGGAGTCGGCTTTTTTTATTCCAGTGTGACTATGCAGAAAAACTTGAAAGCAAAGAAAATCAGGCAAACGGAAGGGAGAGCATTGACTCTGCTCCTGGGAGAAGGCTCTGCCCTGAGCCCATCACCTTCACCCAAATGCTGGTGACCAGCTCCAAGCCTGGGGAGTTTGAGGGATTTGAGGGAGCTGGGCCTTCTTCATGGTCATTATTTTACTGAATGGGGACATTTTCAACCCTCTTAATAGCGTATCCCTGCAGTCAGCCTTCAGCCAGGGTTCACACATGTAACCCCAAAGTCAGAAACTTGTAAAAGGTATCTTGTTTGAGAAAGCAGCCCAGAAACTGAGAAAAAAAGTGTTCAAGCAAGCTTTTGTCCGTGAACTAGAAGACACATCAACAACATCTACGACAAACCAGGCTGGCCACATCAATAATTAAATATACGTTTTACCCCCTCAAATTTTACCTAGCTGAAAACATTTTGATAAAACTCTTTATGAATAATCGACAGCAACAACATTAACCCTGCAAGCTATAAATAAAATAAGTGAAGACTGTTGAGATTTCTCTGACACACACATGCACACAAGCCACTGGGGACTGAGACAAAACCAGAATGTAGGTATTTCTCTGTCAGAACATAACTGCATTAAAAAAAGGAAAAAAGAAAGAGAGAATGTAGTACAGGGAAACAACAGGAACACCTCCAGCTATCTTTCACGTCAGATCTTGTCTTGTCCAGATACAACAGGTGGCCTCACACTTATCATCGAGCGTCCTGTAACCTTCCCTGACGTCCCATCCCAGCCCCGTCAGGCAGCAGTTTAATACAAACCAGCACTGACAGATACTGTAGGCATTTGCTGAACGCAAGGAGAGGCTCTCTGGAGCGTCTGATCTACTTAGATCAGGGTTCTGTGCTCTGATTGTTACTTCTCGTCACCTCATCTACACTGTTTGAAGATTAGGGAAGAGAACCAAACACCCCTGAACCCTCAGGAAAACAAACTCCTGTTAATCTTAAAAAAGAAATAACGTCCATAGTTATCAACCCATAGTTGATGGTGCTTTTTTCCCGTTTGCTTTTGAATATTCTTTTCTTCATCAAAACACAGGGTGGGATAATAACTGGGTCTGATTTTTAGTATTTCCAAATATCTGGTTTATTTTAGATGTGTATTTGATAGGTCAATGTAGAGTTGACCTATTCCCATATCAAACCCCACTTGATGCCCAATGAATCTGACCTGATGGAAATCAACTCCCCATGGTTTTCCTGCCAACATTACGTTAATTTACCAAGCTTATCTCTAAGAATCACAGAAAATTTCCAAATGTGAAACACTCTCTTATTCCCTGTTCACCAATTATATTTCAGAGCACTGCAGCTCCACACAGCATGGACTATGCAGCACAACAGGAGCTCTGCCAGTAAACTAAAATATGCATGAGATGTAGGATTGTGCAGGACTATTAACATGACTTGCCTCTCATTTAGCACACCACTGGGCTGTACTGATGGCAATGTCACCACTTCCAGATGACTCTTCCAGGAGCCAGCAAACAAGGCAAGGAGGGAAGAAACCCTCCATGTGCAAGCACAGGGCTTGGGGAGAAGAGTGAATGGAGATGGGTGTGTGGGAATGTTTAATGGACGTCTCCTCCTCTTGGTACATGCAGACCTGCAGACATGGATCACCTTAAACCCAGAAGAACAATAAATTCCCTACCTGAAACCCAACAAAGACGAGTAGAGGTGCTGAACACACAGCAGTGAGATGCTATCAGCGTTTTGAAGACTGCAGTGGCACAAACAAATGCATCAGCAGGAAACATTGGGGGAAAAGCAAATGTCTATAAAAGTCACATTCTGCTGCAGATGTAATGGAGGAAAAATAAAACAACTGAACTGCTTGTTTCCCAGTTGGCAGGTATTTTAGAATCTAAATGGCCCTGAAAACTTACTAGAGTATAAAATTGCTGTAATTTAAAAGACTTCTAATTAAAAAGCTATAACATTAACTTTTGGTCCTCTCCCAACCCCCTAGTTCTTTTCTTTAGATATTTGCCTCACCAGTACAATAAAGATGAAATAAAAAAATGTATGTGAGGAACTACATCTGTCTGAAGAGTTAGAAAAATAAAACATGCTAGAAAATACACACAGGTTTAGATTTACTCAAGACTGCTGAAATGTACACCAACCCAGAGCTTTAATTTTCCATTAAATCCACTATGTATTTTCTTCTTCGCTCGTTCCAGCTAGAAAGCCATTAGTTTACCCAGTTCCCACTGATAGTGAAGGATTGTCTCCAAATATAGGTTCTTCAGTGATAACCCACCCAATTATGCAGCCATGAGTAATAGGGCTCCTCCCACATCGCAGTAAAGCTAATAGCAACTTTCCCCCTGGCTTGGACTGAAATGGTCCCTTTCCCATTTTTCTGCAAGTCCTCAGAATCCCAGCACTCAGAGAGGCAATCTCTGTTGCCCCTCCTGAACGGCAGTGATGGGCACGGTGGAGGGGACACGCGGGCGCTCACTGCCTGTGACTCACTCATCCCGACAACCTGCTGACTGGCTGCATTTCTGCTGCCTTTGCAAAAGGCTTCACAATTTACTACTAAATAAATTACCAGTGGTGGAGGTTCAGCTGCCTATACTTTAGTGCCTAATGCTGATTTAAGGGCCTGAGGTAACTCACACATCTGCAGCAGGATGGATGACACAGCACAGGTCCTGCAGGAGATCTATACCCTTGTGAAGCTGAAGACCTGGTGGGTTTGCCTGCCGCATCTCTATTTTTTTATCTACAGAAAGTTATTTTTAAGGAAACTGAGTCTCATCCTTTCTATCTGAGGCAAAAGAAATGTTTATTTTCAGTGCATACCTCAACAGATTATCTGTTGGTACATGCTACACTCAGACCTCAGAGTTACATGACCATACAGCCCACAAGTGAGATGAGCTACATGAGGCTGGAGAGTCATCACAGCTGCACACTGCATCCCTTCTAATGATTCATGGGGTTATTCCTCCATTCACACTTATCCAACTCATGTTGCATTGCCCTTTCTGACCTGTCCAGGCACACTGCCATTTATTAGCACAACTGCATTACCAGCTCTTCAGTCTCACCTTCTAAATACCATGTCAGTCCTGCTGCTTGGGAAAATGGGACTGGCTGCTGTATAAACAGTGCAGCAATATGCCAATTTACAGTCTTTATTGCTCTGTCCACCTCAGTCCTGAACCAAACTTCTTGCTAGTCCCCTGTCTTTTCTGTGTGAGACAGCACTGAATTTACCAGTATTACCAGGATTATGTACAAACTGCTTAGTATTTTTATTTAGTGTTCCATTTTGATGGAAGGCTCTGAAGGTTAGATACTAAAGCCTGGATCCAGAATAACCAGATGCCACATTTAGGTACCTAAATAAATAGTATTCTCAGCATCTCAACCTCATAACATCAAAGGCATCTACAGTGAGATGCAACAATTTATGCGTTTCTACAAAGCATAGATTTCTCTGCATCTCAGCAGATGGGCTTCCTCTGAGCTTCCCCCAACCCTTGTCTATTCAGTACATTTACTTCAGTAGCTTTCAGCTGTATTAAAATATTTTGTTGAACCCCAGAGTGTAGGACTTGCTTAAAGAATTTTCCATTCAAGAAATACTGACCATGTCCCTCAACCAGTTCAGCTGCCATATGTACTCTGGACAGGTACATTAAGATGTTTGTATTAAGTGATTCTGCTAAAAGTTTGTTTCTTTCCCTATTGCACCAGAATTTTATTACCTGACAGTGTGCTGTACATGGACCCCTGCCATCTTAGATAGAATGGTTTTGGTTGGAAGGGACCTTAAAGATCATTTAATTTCAATCCCTCTGTCATGGGCAAGGACACTCTCGACTAGACCAGTTTGCTCTGCCAGCTGACTCCATTGATAGAGACAGACTTATGAAGAATTGTAAAGACACAATAAAAAACCCCAACAGTCAAGACTTAACTTTTACACTGTTGTTTAAAACATAGATAGAAAGTCAATGAGAAATTACACCTTAGGTAATTTCTTACTACCAAAAAGTAAAAAACTGACACTGATTAATTTGCTCACATTGTGGAAGTGTTGTCAGCAGCAGGATAGAGGGCTGAATAATTCAGCTTAACTTGAAGGTAACTTTCAAAACACTACATTGTAGAGTTTTTAGTAAGACTCAAAGACTTAGTTCCCATGGCCAGAAATGTGGACCAAGAAACAGGTCTTAACATCCAATTAAAATATTCTCAAAACCCCCTCCAAGAAAGATCTGAATGGAAACAATGCAAAAAAATGAGGCAAAAGTCAAAGCTCACAGGTCTTCAAAGCAACAGAAATTCCGAAGCAAAAGTATTCTTTTGCAAAATGGTTGGACCATTAATCCTTATCCATTCTCCCCTCCTGCATCCAATGCCCAGTGGCTCATGCTCCCCGTCCCAGCACCATGTCCTGCTACCCTGTCCTGGTGTGAACATGCATTTCTGTCAGCAGGGTTGAACTGGGAACCACAGACCACCCTAGAAATATTCTGATGCTTGTTTCCAGTCCCTTCTAGGCACTGTTGATGACACTTCAGATTCTAGCCAGAACTGCTCTGAAACCAGAGCTTTAGAATTTCACTTCTGAAGATGTGCAGGACTGGGAATTGGAGATTATTTCTATGGCTTCATCTTACATGGAAGGACACAGGATTTTTGGACCGTTTTGGTTTATCCATGTTTTCTTGATCCAAGAAGAGCCCATAACTCCCTGTCAGGCATTTGTACTTCATGTACCATCTGTATGTATATTTATATGTGCATATATATATAAATATATATATATATATATATATATATATCTCTTAAAAAACCAGCACATTGAGATGAAAATTCCCAAAAGGCAAGAACCTCATCATCTGCAGCCCAGAAGGAAAGCTGGGGGAAGGAGTGAGTCTCAAATCCTCCTGCACTTCATTTAGGGTTGTGTGGCTCTGCAGCCCCACTGTGGGTTGGGAGCTCAGAGGCCCAGGTTTATATCCTTGCTCTAGGAATACTGAATGTTGTTCAGAAACACTGCTGTGTTATAAAACAGCCCTGGAGAATTAGAAGTGTTAGTCTGAATCTCCTCAAACTGAGGAGGCAACTGAAGTAGGTCTTCTATTTCATAAGCTAGTGGTCTGATACTTTGGTTATTTATAAAATTAAAGGATTTTTTTTTTTCTCGTACTGCTTCAGTACTTGTAACAATCTGGGGCTTGACTGGTGCACTGAGAACTTCTCTGCCTCTAACAAGAGCAGACTGGCTGCTATCTACAGGGAAATGCTTCTCTCCAGGGCCCAGCAACTTGTGATGCCAGCTCTCTTACAAACCCTCATTATTCAGATCGAGATAAACCCACCTCCCAGGCTTGCAGGTTCCCTGACGCATGCGGCTGTAATTGGATTTTTCACCTCCAAAGGACACATGCATCCTGGATTTGCAAGCTTCAGTCTGACTTTTAATAACTGAGACTGACTCTCACTGACTTGAGAGTGAAAACATCACATATTCTTGGAAGACCAAGAGAGTTATTCCATTATTTTCAAAGTCAAACCCATATTTCTAAAAAAAAAAAAAAAAAAAAAAAAAAAAAAAAAAAAAAAAAAAAAATCAATATAAACCCCTAAAATTAAATGTGTAATTAAAGTAAAATCCTTTCTTAATGTTATATTACAAAGTAAACTGACTGAGGAACAACTCAATACTTTTACCTTTATTTCACTGTCCATAAGATCTGAACCCCAAAATTGCCCTGCAGATCTGAACCCTTACTCCCAGGCTATGTGTTTTGGCAGACTACCTTTTTCCTTCTGTTGTTTTAATTAAAGATAATTTGCTAACGTTTTTGTTGTTGCTTGGTTGTTTTTTGGGGGAGGGTTGATTGTTTTTGTTTTGTTTTGGTTTTTAAACAGTAGGATGAGACTTGTAGCTGGGCTTGCTTTCATTTTGTCAAATGCAGGACATATCCCTTCATTCTTCTTCAGACCCTGGCTTTTTCCTTTCCCTCTTAAAAAGCAGCAGAGCATCCACTGCCAGGTCTTGAAGGAAAAAGCTTCTCCAGAGAGCACACACCTGACCCCAGAGCAGAGATGATGAACCTCCCACTTGGAATCTCTATCCAAAATCCTCATTCCCCACCATTTTTGACAGTTTTTAAGATTTCCTGGCACTAAACTATCTGAAAAAAGACAGATGCTGCTGACCTGAAGTCTTGTATTCAGATTTTTTTTAATTGTTTTTTTTTTTTTTTTTGAAAGGCATACTCTGAGAAATAACACTTTATTGATTTTGGTAAAGGACCCACTCGGTTTCCACATCCTGGGCAAGCTTAACTGTAAGGTAGGGGCAGGTCTTGCACATACAGATTTCTAGCTGAAGATGTCAGGAGTATTCCAAATTTCCAAAAAGTAAGGCATGCAGAGGTTGTAGTATTCCTTGGGTTAGGCAGCAGGAAGTTTTAAGAGTTACAACTTTGGATTTTGTTCTTTGAACTTTACTTCCCTCTCCTATCCCCTTGGGAGCACCTTCTTTTATGGATGAGTAGAAGTGACATGGCCACAAATGATTCCCAAAGGCCACCTCCGTTTTCATTCAAAAAAAAGATAAACTTTTTCCAAGCTTGACTGTTACAAGGAAGAACATGAAATGCATCCTGACCAATTTCCAAAGTCTCAGAAGCCATAAAAGAAACAAAAGCAACCCTAAATTTATTATGTTGTAAAAATCTTAGACTTTGAGGACTTTGTCACAACATTGGAACATCTGGAGCTGACAACACTAGAAATCATTAACGTTAACAGGAAAAATGTGATAAAATAGATAAGCAACATGTACCTCAACAGGGCAGATGCTTGTAACTATGTTCTGAGACTAGATGAAATTTGTCACAACTTTAAAGTCCCTATTTTTTAGTGCAGTCACAATGCACCTACCTATAAGGCTCTCAGAAGTTTAAGCTGAGAAATATCAGGCCAAATACAGAGAGTTAACAAGTCAAAATCCAAAAGCTGAATGAAGCATTTTGAGCCCCAAACTACAGTACCTCGTATGGACCCTACGCCCTACTCATCAGCTCAGCAACATCACCAAACACCAGTCACTGCCACCTGCAGTGATGTGACAGTGCCTCACACGTGTCATGCAGTGCGTGTGTGTCCACATCCCTCTCCCTTTGTGCCCAGGTCTTACAGAAACCCACATGGGTTAATACACTATCAGACACAAGGAATGGTCCCCCTGGTGCCCCGTTGTGAATGATCCTCTAACACTCAGTGCAATCTGAGTAATTGTGCATTATGTTAACTGTTTACTGAGTGTAGTCTTAGTTACATTACTGACAGTTGGATAAAATGAGTGCTGTGATTAAACAAAATATTTAAGAACTGTGGAGGTAGGGGAAAAAATGGGAAGAAAATAGTATTACACAAATAAAAATGGTGGAACAAAAGAAAAAAATCAAATGTAGACATTTAGCAACTAAGGACCTTGACATTTGCAGTAGACCTGGTAAAAAAATTGTGGTAAAGTGCTAAGTAGGATTAACACAGCAAGCATCTTTCTCTGAGCATAATTTTAGATCCCAAACAGCGCTGCAGCTACAGGAGTTTAATTTTCAACCATTTTCCCTGCAAAGACTTTCACCCACCGACATTGGCTCATTTGCTCAGAGCACAATCCCAAATGTCTGTTGGGAGCTAACAACCCCAGGGTCACGGGATTGATGCCTACATGGGCCATTCACTAAAGAGCTGGACTTGGTGATCCTTGTGGGTTCCTTCCAACTCAGAATACTCTGTGATTCTGTGAGGTCAGATCATTCAATAATCTAGCATTAAAAGAACACAGAGCAAATGCGTGCAATGAAATCTCCAGAAGGAACAGCAAGAGGTATAAAATCAAGAGTCTTCATGGCAAAAAAAAAATTAAAAAAAAAATAAATCTTGCTACCCCCTCATTTCTGCAGCTGACTGCATTCCAAATGAATCAGCTAAATATTTATTACTACTGCAAAAAAAATATTCCAAGTGAAGACCTACTCAAATGAAAACCTTTCAAGAGGATATCAGAATATCAGTACCTAGGTGGTAGACTGTGGTCCTTTAGTCACTTAAAAGTGCCATTTTTATCAAGTGTTCTAGTTCTTCTAGATTCACCACTTAAGGCTGGAAGAACTCGTGGGATCATATGGGACTGCTTGATTGTTCAATATCATCTCACTGCTCCTTAGAGTCACTCAGCATTGTTTGCAAGTTTTACATGTTCTCCACTTCAGTTATTTTTCCATTTGTCAGCTACTAAATAATCATCTTCCAACATGTCTGAAGAAACTGAATAGACTGAAACACATTTTATGGCTTGTTCTCCAGGCCTGGATAGTTTTTATGGTCCTCCTTAAGAACTGCTTTAGTATTTTTCCATCTTCTTCAGTCATGAATGTCAAGAATTGGGCAGAGTATTTAAGCATCAGCCTTACTAATAGAATAGACTTTAATCAAAGAATTTTCAGTACTTTTACTTGATACTTCTCCTTTTCTACAACCAAGGTCTTTGCTGACTCTCGTTAATTACACTATTACACTGACAGCTAATTTGAAGGTGATTATCTAGGAAGATCTGATGCCCTTTCCCGAGGGCTTTAAGAGTGAAGTCCAAGTGGTTTGAGCCATGAGGTCCTAGACTGCTGGCTCTAAAGTTCAAGTCATGGGTTAGCAAATAGAAGGTGCAGCTTCAACTGCAGCAGCTAAGCAGACCGGATGGACACAGAATTTTGTGTTTCTACTCATAAACCAAACCCCAGCATGGGCAGCCAAGCTGGAGTTACATATCCTCACCCTGCAATCCTTGCTCCAAGGGAATCTGTGGCAAATGGGCAGAGAGGTGAGGTAGTTCTGTTTAAAAATGGTGCTACTATGCCTCCCAGAGTTTAGAAACTCTTCCCAATGTCTCAAAATCTAGAACCATGTTTGTACAAACAGAACCATCCCAAAGGCACCACAGTGTCTTGGTTTCTTGCTGTCTTATTTTGTCTTCTCCTGGACCATGTGGTATTCCAGATTACATCCCTTTATTTTCCCAAATCCCTTCAGTGAGTTGTATTTTTTTTCTATAATAGTGATATATTGTCAATTGATAACATCTGGTAGAATTAAAATCAATTTACTTTCATGCTGCTTAGTACAATTAGGTTTTGCACTGTTAAAAAATTCAAAAACATTGGGCCCATGTCCTGTCTGACTGTTCAGTATGGATGAAGCCTTGGAGTCCCTTGTCGCCTTTAATGTGTAGATCCTCACAAGCCTTGATATGGTTGCATTCCCCACTCTTACAGTCACCAGGAAAAAACACTGAAGTCCAGTTCCACAGTTGTTCACACCTACATTTTAGTGAAATCAGGAGGCAACACATCCTGGATGATTTGTCCAAGACTGAGACCACTGTGAAGAACATCTTCAGGAGCTGAACACTCAGATCTCCCACTGGTTCCCTCACCACGACCACAGCAGTCACAGTCCTCCAGTACCAGGTAACAGAGATGGAAAATGTTTACTTGCCTTTATCAGTGATAGAGGTTAGACACTTCAAACAAACAAATGCACCTCCTGCAAATATTACTGAGTATGGTGGGCCATTAGATAACACACTGGAAAGAAGCACAAGCTGGGACTATTGCAGCTGAGTTCCCTCCTTAGTGCTTCAAAGCCAACCCAATGGTCTGGCTTATTTTTGTCCCTTTGCAGTTTGAAATCAGTGTCCTATCTCCTCAATAGCCTCAAAACACCACTGTGCTTTTTTATTCATTTTCCAGCTCCCCATGGCCTCTACAGATTCTCCTATTCCTTTAATATATTCTTTTATAGTCTTTCCACAAAACAGAAAATGAGCAATTTGATCAGAAATGGCAAACTGCTTTATTTGTGTGGTTTTACCTCAAAACCGTGAGGTTGAGTGCTGTATCTGCAGAGAAAATAGTTTTCTAACAAGAAACTCCAATGTGATAATGTCACCAACAACCCAGAATGAAATTTCCTGACACTTTTCTGTTCATAAGAAAGAGCAAATACCTTGTTTATGACCAAGCCATGTGTAATGGGCCAAGCGCTTCCTACTAGCATCACAAATGAGAAAAATTTGCATTAATGAAGAACAGCAAAAGGAAAAGCATAACAAACAGGAGAAATAAATGTATGCAGTGAAATACTGGGCAAAGCTTCTGGCACTCAAATGATTCAGTATACGCAAGATGTGATTTTCTGTTTCCCTCAGCAGGTGGATAATAATAATACTGATATTAATACTTACAGTATTAATAAGCATTTGCAGAACGTGCATTCATTTCACATTTAGATCTTCAAGTACTTATATAGCTTTTGCTGCCACAGATAGCTAAAATGATAAAGAATGTGAAGATGAGTTTCATTTCAATATCAGATTTCTGAAAGTGATCTACAGGGACCCTCTGTATCCAATGGGAACAGAAAAGATACCAAAGGAGACCTTAAAACCACCTACTTCAGGGTGAGAAAAATCATCTTTTGGAGAGTGCTAGTCCTCTCTGCTGAATAAAAAGAGGGGCTATAAGCCAACTGTAAACAGATGCCTAACACTTGGATGGATGAAGATATATGAGGTGAATCAAAGCTTCAAGGATTCAGCAGAAGCTGTCAAGCGAAACAGGATCAGGCTCTGTGTTTCCCCAAACTGTTCCTTATGCCTCATCTGCTAGACATACCCTGTTCCTAGGAATACAACAGAAAGCTTCCAGGCACCCCACACTCTTGGAGGTAAAAATAAATGGAAATGGATTGAGAAATAAATGGAAAGGCATGGAAACAGATGAGAAGCAAAAAGAAGTGCATTACATATGACAAATCTGTATAGTAGGCACAAAAAATAAAGTCTTCCAAGAGAAGGGAAGAAACAAAAGATGAGCCAGTTCATTTTTGTCTTACCTATTTCATTTTTAGTGCTTAAGTAATAAAACAAAGCAAAAAAGATCAATGAAACAATTTGAGATTTTCTGATCTCATACAAGAAATTTCATTAAAAAGAAACAGCTTATTCTATTTTTTTCCCCCATTAGGAAGAGCGCAAATACAGCTGAAAGACTTGGTGAGTCAGGAGAAAACTCAGCAGAGCGAGGGGAGGTTTTGTCAGGATCAGGGGAGAGGACGCAGATGTGCCGAACGGCCCAAGGAGCAGCAGAGAGATTGCTGTCTGCGGGAACGCCGCTTTTCCGGGGAAATGCTGCCAAGCCTGCTCGCTCCTACCACGAGGCACAGCCCACGAGCTCAGTCTTTCGGCTGACAGACACGGCCTCTTGGACAGGCCTTCAGGACTTGGTCTTGATGACATTGTCAACTTCTCAGTTGACTTCTCAACTTCCCAAGGACTGACAAGCTCAGCTTGGGCAGCAGAGCACGGCACGGAGCACTGCTGCTCTGCCGCTGACCTGACATCGTTGTATTTCCCCATCTGAAGACAAATGTACTTGCTGCAAACTTGTACTTGCACAGACACTTCTCTCGAAGTATCTCCATTTAGTTCTAGATAAGCCTTTTCCAAACCAAGGCAGCAAAGTCTGTACCCAGTACCCAAATGTGCAGAGAGATTGGGATCCAAAATTACGTGACCGTGGCCAAGCCTTATGTTAAATAGAAGCTTGCTTCTTCAAGACAATTTTTCAAAATGCTCATGCTTGTGCCAACTCACTTTTCAGGCTCTGTAAAAGACTTTCCAAGATGGAAACACCCTGCAATGGTCTGAATATCAGCTAGAACTGGATCTCTGGCTATGCACGAATTTCAAAGGTGTCCCTATTCAAATAACTCATAAGAGCTGCTCAAGAAATCCAACAGAGCCAGAATAAATAAAAGTAAATAATATTAGTCCTCTATCTGCAGGAGGTGGAAGCTAAAAAATATAATTAGTGGGAATCCTCAAGGACAGTCACTAGCTACTTTCCCTGAATCCTGCTGCTCCAATATTGTGTTGTGTTGTAAATGTCATTGATTTTCATTTTCCTTCTCTGAAACCCCAAACCTGTAATATTAAATAAGACTGAGAGAATTTCATTTTGTATCCAGAATACACTAAGCAGACAGCAACCCACTACTGTCTGTCCTAGCCCATTAACTTTATTAAAAAATTCAACAGAGCTGATTTCTGAAAAAGCAATTTATCAGTCTGCAGTACAAATACGGTACCAGTTGGAAAGTTATTTTATTTGGATTTAGGTGTTCCTTGCCCAGGATCTACCATCAGACTTTTTAAGCTTGTCAAGACTGATAAAAAAACAGGTCACAAGTGTATGATAGGTATAATTGCCTTAGTCTTCCTTAACCCCCCTTTAACCAAAATGCATAAGCTTGTATTGCATTTCTTTACAGAAGAAGATAATTATTGCTGTCACTGTCACATTCACTTCTCAGTCTTGATAACAAATGAATTAAACCTGGCACATGACCAAAGGTCCTTCAGTTACCCTGTCAGTGCTAATTCAGGATACCATAAATTTTGCATAAACTGGAGAAGGAAAGGAAGGATGGATCTAGACATTATAAAGTTCAGAATTTGTTACCATGGAAGACCTTGGTCCCCAGTTACACTCTGTGCTCCGAGACAGTAGATGAGTCTCCAGACAGAAGGGGAAAAGAATTCAGATGACAAGATCCCCTGGACATTAATGGGTATCCCATCACCAAATCCTGAAACTCAGTTGGTGTACACTGCCAACACACTGTTTGACCTCTTTACACCTAAAAGATTCACAAAAGGAGCGACATTGCAAGAGCAGCTTGATCTGGTTTATGACTTACTGTGGTTACAACAGCTAAAATAGACTAGAGACAAAAATAATCACAGCTCATGCTTGAGAGTACACATTAAATTGACAAAGAAATCTCCCTTTACTCAGTTTGCTGCAAATTTATTGAAAACACTGCAAGTTTTTTCACAAAAACTTGCAGCTTTACATACAAACTACTTAGACGAGATATCACACAGAGTCTATCAATATTCTGTCCAATACACAGCAAGTTCTAGTTTTCTGAGCACATATTTATCTAAGCTTTTGGCAGTGGCAAACTTTTTAAGCAGCTGCAAGCTTTACTGACAATGTAGAACCAAATAAAGGTTTGCCTAAGAACTCCAATTCATAACTCGATGCCAAATTAGCATAAGTGAAATATGAGTATTTAATGTAATAAAACATGAGCCGCAAGCACTGAGCCCATCCCAGGAAAAATGTGAAACCAGAAGGTATTTTAATGAAAATCTGGAAGCAAATATCAGTCTAATATTTAAAAGCCATAAGAGTTAATTTTAGTTTGAAAGGAAATCATTTTTCAAAGTTCTGTATTCTGTTTAAAAACAGATTGAGCACGTTTATTAAATTAGCAGACCACTGCATTTATGAAATCCATAAGTCAGATCAATGGTGCACAGTCAGCTCTACAACGTAATTGCTGGCTTCTCTCAAAATGGACAATCCAAAAACTTCCAAGGACTAGTTTTTCCCTTCATTATTTATAATGAGCAAAACATAGTGCAATAGATTGTAATTCATAATGGTTTTTTAATGTTTTTATAGCACAACACTTGGGCTCATTTCTAATATTTTTGAATGACAGGTTGCCATTATTGAATTTCCATTAATATGAATTATGAGTACAATATATTTTACCCAGTATTTTCTACTCCAGGACTAACGTGATTCTACAATAAAAAAAAAATCCCATAGTCAGCAGTTTTGGTTTTCTTTTTCAGAAATAGACATTACAGCCATCAGAGATTAGTCTTCCTGCATCACTATGTATCTGACCTCAATCTTGCATCCATTTGACAGCACAGAATCATCAGACAAAATTTACATACACATGTACAGTCACAGAACCACAGAATGCCTGGATGATTGAGTCCAACCCTCAGCCCTGCAAATTCCACCATGTGCCTGGGAGCTTTGTCCAAACACTTCTTGAGTTCTGTCAGGCTTGATGATGTGACCACTGCTCTGGAGAGCTGTTCCAGTGCCCAATCACCCTCTGGGTGAAGAAAGTTTTCCTAATATCCAACCTCCCGCTCCACTGACAGAGCTTGGTTGTTAAAGTACCAGAATTTAGGGAAGCATCCAGCTATGGTTTCCAATCAGCAAGTAAAGGCTCACTCATCAGGCTCTCCCTCCTCTGCCCAGGAAATTACTTGGTAAATGGGCCCAGGGAGTACAAGATGGACAGACACAACCAAGCCCTGTCCTTGTGCATGCCTTCAGGCACTGATGTGAGCCAGAGGAACTCCTTCTCCCTTATGAAAGCAGATTTTAAGGATCAGGCAGATTCAAGCACACTTCAGAACTTATCGTTTTGCTCACAGCAGCCACCTGCCATGGATCACTCTCCCTAAGAAACAGCAATCCATCTAAATGACTAAACCCATACTAAACAGTAGGGATGAGGCCAGCCATCCTGAGTTCAACTGGGCTACTTGTCTGCTTGCAGGCAAGCCTATGCCTCATGTTTTATCACGTGGCAGAAAAACAGAGATACATGTGGGGAAAGGAAATGCCCAAGATGCAGCTGTGGGCAGTACACTCTGGGGAAGGGTGCATACAGTGTACCTGCAATATCAATCCCACTGAGACAGAGTACTGAGATGTGTGAATGCACAGTCTCACATACCATGACTGTTTTTACCTTTTATGAACTGATATAGCAAGTCACAATACTAGTGAAATATGGAAGCTTCTTTGGAAAAAACCTTTTTTTTTTTTTAAATGGTCACCAATGAACTTTGCAAAGACCTTGCACTACCAGGGCAGAAAGGAAACAAAGAATTTTTCTTTGATTTTCAGAAGACATGTAGCAAAAAAAAAACTATTAAATGAAACTAAAAATTTCCCAAATGCCAGGATTGGTCTGGTCCCTGCCCTGCAGAGTTCCCATCCAAAAAGGACAAGAGAACAACCAGAAAGCAAGCAAGTAGATGACAGGTAAAAATGCTGAGTAGTACCACATGTTTCTGCACATGCACTCCCCAAACAAGTATTTGGCAAAGTCTGCTCCTAAATACAGAAGCATTCAGAAATACTCACAATCCAGCCATTATCAGAGGATTAGTCTTTGCCAGCATCATGGTGGCAAACAGTTCTTTAGGAGAAATCCTCGTACAAAAAGGGCGAGGGGCTTGCAAACAATCTCTAGAAGCACATGCCAGGCATAGAGGATAAACAAAGCATTTATCAGAAAAACAAACAAAAAGGTAATCAAAACCGGAGTCCTTGGGAAAACAGATGGCAGGACTGGGAACACAAAAAGATACATGGGTGGAAGCTGAGTAGGGGGTTGCTTGAATGCTTCTGACATTTCTTTAAATGTCAGCTCATAATTGTGACATCTTCACTACCACCTTGTAGGTAAAACAGCCCCTTCTAGCAGAGGCCTCATATTGTGGAGAGCTGCACTTCAGCATTTCGAGCTTCAGTCGTGTTCCTGTCCTTTATTCTGGTGAGAATGAACAAGCAAACAGCAAACTCCCACTGAACACCTACTACTTCTGCTTTCATTCCAAGGTTTCCTCGTTGTTCAGTTAAATCTCTGGGTTCATTATACAGATTTAGATGAAGAGTTACACACTGAGAAGCACTGGTAGGTAAGTCAGAGAAAGGGCAATATTTAAAGAAGTTTGAAGCACACAGTGTACTCTATAAACACTCTACCAGAGAAGGGGAAACGAGTAGGGTATAATCTTTTGCATAAGTTTACATGTGTAAAACCTATGTGAATAAAAATCAATCCTCATTCACTATTTGAACACAAATCCCATTAATAATTCCATTAAGTTATCACTTCAGCTCATTATTTCAGCCGTTTGCAGTTCACTGTGTTCACTGTCAGCATCTGCTGCTTTCCCTGACAAAGAGGGGGGACAAGGCCACAAAATCACCTTCCTGTTCACTCCAAGAAAGGGCATTTCCACCCTGTCCTACCCAGAAACAGAGTACATACCGAGTACATACAGAGTACATACACAACAGAGTACAACCAGCCTCCATCCCATGATTCACCATCCAGTATCCATACCTGAATTCAGTCTGCCCAATTACCAGAGCTACTCAGCATGCTTGCTCTATACTTTACTAAGCAGATACTTTAAAAAGGAGAAGGGAGGGAGGGAAGAAAAGGAGAACTGACATACAGACAGTAATACATGACAAGCAACATAATCTTATATTTTGCAAGTAAAAGCTTGGAGGGAAGAGGTGACACAGGAGAGACCCAGGCAAAAAGACAAACTTCCCTCAAATCTAAGCCCCACAACACAACACTTTAAACATGTTAAACATTCAGGGAAGCAACAGATAACATAATCACAATGCACAGCAGGGTCCTCAGTGAAAAATACGTACACGACTCTTGAAAGGTTATTTCAGCAAATTTAAGCAAACCAATTGCACAAAGACCAGAGAGCAGCCAAACAGAGGTTTTCAGGTCTTGTGTTCTGATCACCGAGGCTCATTCCAACTGGCTCAATTTGATCTAACAATCAAAAAGTCAAATGATATGAAGAAAGATATTTCCTCCAGTAAATTGAAAAAGGTGGAGTGGGAGCTTATTTAGATTTGCTTCTCGCAACTGCATTTCTTCCTTTCTTTCTCTCTCCAAGCAGTACAGCTCTTGTAAAAAGGTTTCAGTAGTGGAATGCACATTTGCACATCGTGCATCTCTGTACTTTCATTCTGTCCAGGAATGCTCACCTCCAAAGGAAAAGCAAACAGCCAGGGCACTGAACACAATGAAGCAGAAACACAAAGAGAAGAGAGCTGAGAAAAAGAAGCTCATTTCCAACAGTATTGAACAACTACCCTTGGCTAATATTGTTACATTTGACTGAACCTGACTGGCAAAACACCCCACTATTAACCCCTAAGCTCTTCATCAAATAGACTCATGAACTGTTCTTCTACAAAGGTATGATAGATTTGGCAGATTTTATGGTTGATTGGATGAAGAAAGTGAGTCCCCCGGAGGTCTTCAAAATCTAACACCAAAGGTGAAGTGTGCCAAGCTTTGTTTCTATAGCCTCTTCTGAGGGGAACTATCTCAAATGTAACACATGGTCATGGATTTCTATCCAGATGCTATCATATATGGACCAGTAGGCATTTCCTATGAGAAATGCTTCAGATAAAATATCTGGCACTGAAAAGCCTCCAAATTTGTCGGCACTGGTGGTAAATCAAGGCCAAATCCACCCCACATGAAGACACACATACTAACAGTGATGCTTTAATTTTGTTTTCCCACACTGTGGCTGTACTAGAAGGAGTGTGTGGTCTGAAAGAGCCACATGTGGGAGCACTAATTTTGGTTCATATGATGACTAAAATGCTGAAGCTGAACCAAAACCTCAGGTCTCTCTTGTTGCAGTGCTAGTAAGATGTGCCAGGAAGGCAGTCTAGAGGAGCCCTCTGCTCATGGAATCAGGCAACTTCCATTAATAAAAGGCATTCATAATTCATCTTGAAAAAAATCAAGATGCATACATAACTGTACCTCACGCAGCTGGAAATGGAAGCATGAGGATGAAAACAGGGCAGGACAAAAGGATATAACCACACTTCTGGAATTTCCCCACTCCTGGCAGCTAGCGTAGGTTTATTGGGCTTTCACTGGTAGAAAGCAGTATTATTTTCTATTCACTGCTGTGGTGAGAAAAGAAGAAAAGAGACAGGCTACTAAATTAAAAACTAACTTTGCAAGTAGTGAGAGGTATTTCTACTTCAAAACTTAATGGCTGTTATGATCTTTCATGCCAGATGCATATTAACATCTGTCCAATATATAAAACAACCTCTTATTTCCAGATACAACTGAAAATATAAAAATAATTTCCTGGCACAAGGCACATCTACAGAACATATTCATTCTGATACAGAAACTCATTTTGCCAGAATCTGGGGACCCATGTGCAAAACCTTGACAAAGACTTCTGAAAACCAGCTGAAACAACTCCATAGAAGATGCATTTCTAGACTCCCTTAGACTATGCATTTCTATTTTTAATGGAAAAGTGAGTTCACAAACTATTCAAGCTGCTGTGACAATTTTCAAAAGGGTCAGACCACACCATCTTAGTGCACAGGTACACTGGCCTAAAGCAGAGACAAAGTGGAGATGTGCTTATGTTCCTTATTGTTCAGATACAACTCAGTTAAGTATGAAACTGTGGAGTCAAGTAAAACCAATTACACTTGCCTCAAACACAAAACTGTTCCAATAACTAGAAAACAAAACAGAGCCAGGACCTGTTATACAGCTCTAAAGCCAAATTATATGGCCTGGCCACGTTCACAGGATTATACACTTTTACCCTCCAAAACAAGGTGGCTATATCCAAACTGCCAGTTGGGAATGGCTGCTGGCTCTTGCTAATCCCTAGGCCATGCCTGGGAATTGTTTATGACAGCACTAGCTGGTCCAGGCTGAGTGAAAGGCAGAGCCTGTGCTAACAATTTAATGGTATAGATGGTCAAGTTCCAGCTCTTGGGCTTGTGCCCTGGCACTGCTTGATCTGCCTGGGGAGAACTTGCCAAACACAGTTGTACTGAGAGCTGAGCTGGCTGGAACACAGACAAAAAAAAGAGTATCCAACCAAATTTAAATCTTAAAGCGTTGTCATGATTCCCTTCCTTATTCTTTGGGTTTTGGGTTTTTTCTGCCTTTGTTTTCCAGAGAGCCTTATTTCCACTGAGGTGTTCCATTTGCCAAAACAACAGAAGGTCAAAATAGTTGTGATAAGTGCCCAACATGTTTCATTTCTTACCATGATTCAGTGGCATTTGCCAACAAGTGGTGGTGCTTCCAGTACAGTCGGGAATGCTGTGGGAAATGTCGGAAGAGTTTAAATCAAGTGTCTGATGGAAAATGGGACAGAAGGAAAAAGATGTTGAGACTGAAGCAGAAAAGTAAAAAGATAAATGAATGAAATTAATTGGTCTACAAACTTTGCAGTATTACCTAAGCTTTGCTTTGTGTCCTAGTTCAAAGAGTTGGATGCAAAAAGCACACTGCTCAACAACTGCTGTGACTGCCTTATCTCTCTCTGGTTTTGAGCCACTTTCTTTGATCCATACCAAAGGAATGATACAAAAGGTCTTTGCTGCAGAGCAAATTCACTCCCTTACCAACAGCTCAGGTGAGGTAAGCAAGAGTGCCTTTGCAGACTTATGCCAAGGTCAAGGTGACTTCTGTAACTACCTTTGTGTGGCAGGTGCCACCTCTCTGTTCTCTGAAGCAAACCTTTTAGGAGAGTCTAGATTAACTTTTCTCCAAGACTCTTCTCCACAGCTCTTTGCAGGCTTTCACTACCAGAAAATAACCAGCCCAGTTTCACGGGAGGGGCTCTGGAAAGTGACCAGGTACAATCCCTCCTCAGAGGAGGCAAAGACAATACTGGATTGCCTGGGGTTGGATCACTTCAATTTTGGGTAGCTCCAGGGTATGCAGCAACATCTCTGGGCACTTCTGCCAATATCTGGCTACCCTCAGTGTGAGCTATTTTTTCTTTCTAACTAGAAATTCCTTTGCTGTCTTTTGTGTGCACTGTCTTTTCTCTTTCCATTTCCACTCCTGAGAAGACTCCACTGCACTATTTTACAGGACAACCACCTAGCACAATCTGAGGAATAATGTAGTCCACAGGGAACTGAAGAAGAACACAAAATGAAGTCGTCAGTTGGGTTCTGTCCGGGTGAATTTAGGGGTGTCTTGCTGTACTCTTTGATTTCTGGTTATTTTAGAAGGCTCCTCTGTCATCCCACTGGGTACATGGCATCCAAGTGCATCCCCCAGTCTCCAAAGAGCATTGACACCAGACTTGGACTGCCCTGTCCCTTTTCAAAGCAGCCACTAGCAACATAGAGGAACACTTGGGAATTATCTACATAACATGAAAATGGAAACAGGTACTAAGAGAATTGGGGTTGATCAGCCTGGGGAAAAAAAGGCTTTGGTGTTACTTCATTGCAAACTTCTGGTACCTGAAGAGAGCTGAAAAGAAAGATGGAGGAAGACTATTTTACAAGAGGATGGAGTGACAGGACACTGGGGAATGGCTTCATACTTAAAGAAACCAGGTTTAGATTAGGGATTAGGAAGAAGTTCTTTACTGAGAGGGTGGTGAGGCACTGGATCAGGTTGCCCAGGGAAGCTGTGGCTGCCCCATCCCTGTAAATGTTAAAAGATTAGGTTGGATGGAGCTCAGAGCAACCTCCTTTACTGGGAGGTGTCCCTGCCCATGGCAGGGGGGTTGGGACTTAAAGATCCCTTCCCACCCAAACCATTCTATGATTCTGTGAAGGTGGATTTACCATAAAGTATGTAACAGCTGAACAAATCATAGCTGAGATGACATGTAAGACAACTTGAAATAGCATTATCATGCACTACTCCTGAGTTAAACTTTATTGTACAGCAGCTCATATTTCTAAGTAGGCTGAGAAAAGAAGGTGAATGGCAGCTTTGTAGGTTGCAAACAAAGCACGCGTGATCCATATCTTCAAAACCTGTACACATCTGTGTGTCTTAATCAAAGCAGTGCATCTGAGATAAATATTCATGTGCATGATGACCATAAAAGTCATCAGTTCTACACATCAGACACTTTGGTCACAGGAAAACTATCAGTAGGATTATTGTGAGCAGTAGAAAATATGACTATGAAACAGAGTTCAAAACTTCATAAGCAAGAATGGAATTAATACACTCAAATTTTCCTCTATAATCCAGCTTGAAGAACCTTGCAAAGATAAATGCTAGACCTTTAAAAGCAGGGATGATAAAGATAATTAATGGAAGCTCAGAAAGATAATGTCGCAAATCCATGTGGGGTATAACTATTGCTCAGCTTTTGAGGAAAAGGAAGATAAATTATTCAGTTTTACTCCATCCCAGCATGAGGCAAAAATTCTAAAGGAAACAAGCTGTTCCAAAAGCAGAACTGTGATGACTATGCCAAGATAGGAGTTAGGCTCACAAGACCTAAAATAAATCCAAAGTTCTGGTATTTACTGGCTGATGAGGATTTTGGGTATTGTTTTAAAGCAAACCATAAGAACTTCTGCCTTGGGAAATATACTAAAGAGTTGACTCAGTTCTAGGATTTTGTCAGGATATTATAGAAAGCTTTCAGTTGGAAGATCATTTGGCTCTCTCCTGCTCAAAACAAAGTACATTTTGATGCTAAATCAGAGTATTCCTGGTCATGTGCAGAGTTTGCAATTTTTCCTGTGGAGATTCTGCAGCTGTACTGGGACTTTGCTCAGTTTTGGACGCTGCACCTACACTAATTTGCGCAACAAACAGGAGGAACTTGTGGTTGGTAGCCAGGTGGGGATCAGTCTCTTCTCCCACATAACAAGCAGTAAGACAAGAGGAAAGTTGCACCAGGGGAGTTCTAGACTGGATATTGGGAAAACATTTCTTTACTGGAAAGATTATCAAGCATTGAGAACAGGCTGTCCAGGGAAGTGGTTGAATCACCACCCCTAAAGGTATCAAAGGATGTGTACATGTGGCACTTGGGGACGTGGTTTAGTGGTGGCTGAGCAGTGCTGGGCTGGTGGTTGGATTCAATGATCTTAAAGATCTTTCCCAACCTAAATGTTCCTGTGATTTTATAGACAGCAAGAAGCACTGTTTTACTGAGAGGATGACAGAGCACTGGCACAGGTGGCCCACAGAGGACTGCAGTCTCCTTCCCTGGAGATACCCAAAGTCCCCTGAACAAGACCTGGGTAGCTGGGTCAAGGTGAACGTGCTTGAGCAAGGGGGCTGGACCAGACAATCTGCAGAGGCCCCTTCCAACCTCAATGATTCCTGTGTTTCACTTGCCAAATGTTTCACTTGCCAAATGTTTCACTTCATGCATTACTTCAGTGCTTTTGAAAGCATGGTCTTGGAATAACACTTTGAAATTAAAGGATAACTGTAATTATATATAATATTATAATATAAGCAGTGTATAATCTTAAACATTCAACTCACACAGCCAAGAAACCCGCTTCTTGTGGACATGTTTGTGCAACAACTTAGTAGTAGTGTTATTCACATACTTCTCAGTGCTTTGTTTCAGGATTACCATAAAAGACCTGGGTTCACAAACAGTAAGAAATAATGCTATGATATGAAGAATTTATTACTAGTTATTATTTATACAGTGGTGGGTACATATCATTTTACACAGAAACACCAGTTCACAGACGGCATTTATTTCTCAGCAGAACTTCTACAAGCTTTGTTTTCTGAAGTGAACCAGTTTGGTCATTCTAAATTGTAGTGGGTAACAACCACGTATGTTTCAGCTTGACAGGAGCAGAGAACAACCAAAACCAGCAAAGGCAGACCAGCTTTCAGGAGAACTTGGAATAGCTGGTTCCTCCAAACCAAAGTAAACGTGCACTTTGTTTCCTGAAAAGTGCCTGCTTCATCCAAGGACAGAGTATTACAGCAGCTAAGCCTCACTTGATCATTCAGTAATGCCTCAAATTCCAAGAGAAAGCCCAACAAAACAACCTGGTTACCCTTTTACACACCGTTCAAAGAAATGTGAGATTATAAATCTTCATCAGAGCTGCTTCTACAGAGTGAAACTAGAGTCAGGAAGAAGTGTGAGGAATTCCTCCCATGGCCTCCCCTACAGTGCTCTCACAGGCACTGACAACGAACCTCCGTTCTGCCCACTCCCAGGGAAGTGAGTCCAAGTATTTCCATTTCCGCAGGAGATGCCTGCACCTTGTGAGCACTGTGGGGACAGGGCAGAGCATCAGCTTGGCTGCTGAAACACGACCCCTGGCACTGCCAGCCTCCCTCACACAGCCCAGCCTGCCCACGCTCCATGCCACAGAGTCACAAGATCCTCACGCTCCTCTTCAAGGTCTGGGCATTTTTTTCAAGAGGATTTTCAGGATTGTAGACAGGGCAGTGGTGATGCTTACATGTCAGTCTGGAGTGTCAGCCCTGGCTGATCAGAGCGTCCTGCTATGCCTGGAGCACATCCCTGTCCAGTGTCTGGAGCAGCATTCTCTGTTCAAAGAGCCAGAGTGCAGAGCTTAATGCCCTGTTTATCACTCCCAGGGACAAATTTATTTTTGTGTCTATCAGCTTCACAGACAAATGCTGGTTGTATCAAGGAGGAACTCAAGGCCCACGGAAGTCATAGGGAGAAGTGCAGCTTTTTCTCATCTATTTCTTCCTTCCTTTCTATCCATTTGGTTAATTTGTTTCTCAAGCTGAGGAAACTGATGCCATCAAGAAAATATTACATTTTCATATAATGCGTTTTCCTTCTGCTAAAACTGTGTTTTTAAAAAATTATCATTGTTTTCCTGTTATAATAAAAATTACTGTATGCAGACATCCCAGCCAAACAGTAGAACAGCCCTCTAACAAACTGTTTGTATCAGGCTCCTTTATACTTCAATCAAGTCATCCCTTCCCTCACTGATTTCTCTGACATTACTCTCTTCATGCAACACCAAAATCAGAAATTACCTTGCTGAGAAAGTATCAGCTTTCTTGAAAATAATTTCCAGGCCCTACCTATTAAGCATTGACAGCAAAATAATAGGAAACCATTGAGTGATTCCTTATAAAATTCATTTTGTGGTTGTATTTGATGGTGACAATAGCATTACGCTCCTAAATGACAGCAACCAACCCCAGGATTATATGCACCTATTACTCAGAGAACCTGCCCTCCTTTAGAAGTGCTGCTCCTTGGAAATAAACCCTCTAGTAACCCACATCAAATCACAGGCAGGCAGCTCCCAGGCTTTTTTAGCTTGACAGGAGGCTGGGACCAATTTTATAATGAAACGCCGCGACTCCTGAATGACAGAAGTACGTATTTTGCTTTATTTTGAATGGATAATCTACAACTAATACACGCGAAAATAATGTAATGCTAAGAAAGAAGTAAGAAAATAAAAATAACTAAATAATTTTAAAGAATCAAGCGCTTAAATCCCGGCCAACACAAATTTTATTTAGGTTTTATGACTGATATTTATTTCTTTTGGAAATCAAGAGACTTTTTTCTTCGAAGTGCCAAAGCCCAGAAATACTCCTTTTTCTTTATCCAAAGCTGTCATGTTTGTGACCTTGTAAGTATTTGGCGATGTCAATTAATGCTTCAATAATTCTGCCTTTCATCTTCAAATGGAACTGGGCCTAGAAACTGGCCAGACCTCTTAGGTCTTTTGACAGATGATAAACACACTGCAAGTAAAAACATCCAAGCAGCTTTTTATGACTTTACAGATTAATGAGCATGCCAGGGCTTTCCAACCAATTTTGGTCCAATAAAGTATCTATAAAAGTTGACAAATTAATCCCACATTTTGTATGTTCCAGTTTCTACACTATTAAAAATATGTACAGATGCATCTGAGAACAAATACTGAAATGAGATGGCAAGAGGAAGTGGAGATCATCAGCACAGTCTAAGCCCTCCCTAGGGCCACAGATCATTAGGAGCAGCCTTTCAGAGAGGAGTCTGGAAAACACCTAAGACATCTCCACTTCCTTCAAAGGGAAGAACTAGTTCCTCTGCTTCAATGCTTTAATCACACCAGCTTTGGAACCCACCACCAATCTCCCTTTGCTGTCTTCTGCCCTGGTGGTGGGAATATTTCCCAGGATCTTTTTTGTAGTAGCATAAGGTGATTACTTCAGCAGAAGTCATTGCTCAGTTCAATTCACAGACATTTTTTTGTCAATTTGTATTTAGAGGAAAGAAAAATGTGTCCTGAGAGTCAACGACCAAAACTATCTGTTTCCTCCTCTCATTCCTTGTACAAGCTGTTGTTTCCTCAAATGCAACTCTTAAAGTAACTCTCTGATTTGAGGATACAAATACTTATGATGATATTTTTTTGGTGCTTCCTACTGGTTTCAGCCTAGCTGGGCTGGTGTGATGGCACATCATGGCCAACATAACTCACTCTGTCTCTCTCTCTCCTTGACTGCAGACTACAAAAGGCTCAGTCTG